>NC_084754.1:11630944-11725944 GCF_033978785.1 Entelurus aequoreus | reverse complement strand
AAGCTTAATTATTTTGTGGATGTAACCTCTAGTGGCCTGTCACTGCTGAATTTTAGCTCAACGTCTTCCTGTGTAATAAGTGTCTTTTAGAGCCTGCTCTTTGATGTGTTTCTGTAACAATAACTTTTACCACAACCCACCTTACTGTGACTAAGTGCCTGTTTCAGTGCTTTTGTGAGCTTTACCTTTCCCCCCTCCTATCAAATCAGCCTAAAATGAGTGCCTCTGATTGGAGCTTCTCTACTGCTGCCTTCTTATGCATCCACCAACCTCTCATCCCTTTTAAATAGCTACTTCTGCTTACTAGATTTAAATTCTTGTGGCAATATTTGCATGGCCATGGCATTTATTGTTAGATGTTGAAACCAGAATAGGGGATTCAGACTGAAATAATTACAGGCCTGCTGCAGTACAGTATGTGGCAAGTGTAGACTCATAAATTAAGTAATTACAAATGTCGTATGGGTAGGAAACTATCCAACCAGATGACTTTTAATAATTGTTTATTAAAGCATAAGACGTGAATGTAGTAGCCTTTTAACTTAATAGTTTTAACTGAAAACAAATCTTGACTGACATTTGAGGTTTTCATTTTCAGCAGATGTGGTCTGTCGTCTGTTTGAATGCTGCTGTTCAATTTTCATTTTATGTCAGCTGATTATTACGACTCTTAATCTCTAAATTTGTCTCGGGGAAAGTATAATTTGAAACGGAATGTCACTAAAACAATGATAATAATAACCTTACCACATTAAATTACACTTTTGCTGTCTCTCACATGGAGGTCAGGCACCATATACACAGCAATTCTGAGCAAGTGAGATGAGAGATAACAAAGTGGAATTTTGATCCATTCCACTTACCGTACATTCTTAAGTTAAACAGCGATTTTAGGATTTGCTTCTTCAGGATGGGAAAAAGGCAAGGCATCCACCTTGTACCAATACCGTGCTGTGCTGTACTGTTTAATGATATTTATTTTGTTTTAGTAATCATATCGAATGCAATAAATGCAACTATAGAGCTACAGATTGGTGTGTTTTTGTCAAGTTTTTCCTATATACAAGTTTGTGGTGATAGTGGTTGGGAACAAAAGGTCAAACTGTGATGATCTACACTCACCTGTGTTGACTTGCACAAACACACGCACATAGTCATTGTACACTCTAATGTATACTACTAAATTAAGCCTTGTACAAACCGAAGACATTATTCATGTTTTATTTAGAATCATTCAGAAATTATGCTCACCCAAACAGTCATGCATTGCTTTTATCTGCTGTACTTTTTTACCTTTATGCCCTCTCTGATGTCATTATTTCACCTGTTTCTTTACATTGTTTTGCTTCTCAACCACAGTGCCGGAGGTCAATGGCCTGCAGGAGCCAAGTTTGGCGAAGCGGCTTCGCGCCACACCGGAGCGCATTGAGCTGGAGAACTACCGACTGTCTATGCAGAGGGAGGAGGAGTTGGAGGAAGTGCCAGAGGAGACGCTGGCAGAACATAACCTCAGCAGTGTTCTGGATAAAGCCACAGATGTAGACCTGGGATCCAGGTAGCATGATAATGATTTTTTACGGCTAACGACTACTTAGTGCCTTGCAATTGCGAGGTGTAGGGCTGCACGATTTTAAGTAAAACACCTAATTACCTTTTTTCTCTCAAGATTGCGATTCGATTTGCGTTTTTATATATTACACATAAAAATGCATACAACTGCGAAAATAACGAATGAAGGAAGACTTTTTTTTTTTTTAGACTGTCAATCAACATATTCTTACACATACTTACATATAAGCCACAGGTGTCAAACTCAAGGCCCGGGGGCCAGATCTGGCCCGCGACATTTTATCTGGCCCGCAAACACCTGGAAATGATGTGTCAATGAAGTACTGAATATTTTCTCACTAAATGTAATGGATTTTTTTATTTTGATAGAAAAAATATATGTACTGCTTGAAATTGCATGCCTTTTAAACTATAATAGTATCCATTATTGCAACAAATAGGACAGTATGTTATTATACTTTTTAAAATGTTTTGTCTAAGTAAAAATAAATACTTAAATATCTGATTGACTTATGATTTTACAGCAAACTACCCATCAAATTTATAAAAATGACAATACATTTTACAGTGTTCTTTACAGCATATTACTGTAAATTGAAAAAAAACTACAATTTTTTTGCATTAAAATTATGTTGATTGAACTGCCAGTTTTTGACTGTAAAATCTACGGTTGTTTTTTTTTTTTTTAACGGTGTATTACTGTAAATGGAAAGACAGTACATTTGTTTTTACGGTAGAAAAACTGGTAGCTAAATTGCCAGAATAAAAAAAAAACATGTACTTTTTTTCCATTAACAATATAATGTTGTAAAAAAACGATGTAAATTTAACACAAAAATTCTGGCAATTAAGCTGCCAGCTTTTTCCGTAAACCCTATAACTATAAGTCACTTTCTATATCGTTCAAGATTTACGGTACTGTAAAAAACAACACTGCACATCACGTTGGAGGTGTAATTTAAAAACAACACTGCGAATAATATTGGAGGTTATAGTTTGGATGTTAAAGATTTTTACAGTATCATTTGGATAAGTCCGGCGGGCCGGATTGGAAAGTTTAGCGAGCCATGTTTTTTGCCCAGGTCTGTTTTAGACTGTCAGTCAACATATTCTTGTTTCAAGGCGTCACATATTAGAACAATATGCGATAATTTACTTTAAAAGATATTTGGCTTTATGCAGACAGAATCAGAGCTTTTGTCTACATCAGGGGTCTGCAACCTTTACTATCAAGAGACATTTTGCCGCCTCTTCCACCAAAGAAAAATATTATAGAGCCGCAAAACGTAACACAAATTATAAACATAATATTTTATTTTACTGGAAAAACAATCTGTACATGTGAAATTAAACTGTTTTTCCTTTTCTCTTTTATTTTTTTGGCAAGTATTCATGGTTAGCTTACCCAAGGGGTTGCACACTCGAGAAGCTGAACTGAACACACAGGCTTCCAGTCTCTTTTACTTGTCTTCCGTGTGCCTGCGCGTAAACACAGACTCACAGACAGTCGGAAACTATAGATTAAAAAAAAAAAAAGGCAATCATGAGCCAGAAAAAAGGAGGCAGAAGAGCCGCATACGGGTCCAGAGACCCTTTGGTACATACACTTTTCAAATTTTCTTTTAGTCAGACAATATTTTCGGTATACTGGATGGAATTTTTACCTGACGTGTTTCGACTCTTATCTGGAGTCTCTTTCAAAAGGGTCACCTGACCACTGTGATGTGTTGCTTATCAGCTCTTCGTAAAGGCGTGACCAACCTGGTAGACTTGACAAGTCTGTCAGGTAAAAATTCCATCTAGTATACTGAAAATATTGTCTGACTAAAAAAAAAAAATTAAAAGTATATGTACCAAAGGGTCTGCAACCCGCGGCTCTTCTGCCTACTTTTTTTTAGTATATAATTGAGAAGACGTAATGAACCTTTTTGAGCAACCCTGGTCTACATCATGCTCTTAAACTGAAGAAATAACTGATACAGATTGATAAATAGTTGATTTGGCTGTAAAACACCACTGGAACAATCTAATAATGTGCCCTCCTACTTGACCTAATACTTTGAATACCATGTTCTTGCAGCAGCTCAGAGTCCGACACGGACGAGGAGGACGAGCAGGAGGATCAGGACGATGTGGAAGTTGAGTTAGAGGTAGAGGAGCAACTTCCCAGCTCCTCAGACCTTGGAGGGGTTCCCTGGAAGGAGGCTGTACAGCTCCACGCTAAACTTAGGGGTGACGCCTCCGAGGATGAGGCTCTGGCTGAGCTTGATGAAGATGGGGAAGAAGATGAAGATGATGATGAGTCAAGTGAAGGTATATTTGTTTTTCTCCTTGTGTGACTTCATTGTGGTCTATAGTTTGATTCCATCTGTGTGTCAGGAGCAACCAAACTCGTAATTATGTTCCAATGTCTCCACATTTCTGGTGTCTTCATGTGTCTTCTTTTTCCACTTCTTCTGTTACACTTTGTGTGCAAATTGTTTTGGCGGGCCTCTGTCTCCCCCTGCTGGCAGAGGGGGATTACTGCCCATGGGACAGGGAGCTCCAGTCAGGCCTTTGGCTGGAGAAGTACCTCACAGATGAAGACCATGTTGGTACTTTTAAAGGTAGCAGCAGAAACCGCTTATGGATGTGTTTGCAGTTATGTTTTATAATGTTCCCTGCTTTGGGTTGCAATAATTATTTCATTTTGTCTTGTTTTTCGTGTGTTGCAAACACGTCATTGCTAGACAATTACTGTTTAACGCTCAAAACTAATCAAATAATTTCACGCTCGTTTCCCCCACAGGCACTGAAGTTATGGTTTAGCATTGTCAATGAATTGGTGTTATTTTTTTCAACCTTATCTTGAATGTTTTGACTTTTTTGCAGCCTAATCTAGTGCATGCCACTACTGCTCTTTGATGATTTCTTCTTCATTCTAACTTCCTCTCTGCCTCTCTCTCACTCCCTTATTATTTTTGTCATGTCTTTCCTCTTGTTGTCCTATTTCTATACCCTCCCTACCCTGTTCTGTGACTTGTTCTTCGTTTGTCTGTTCAAATGTACACTGGCCACCTCATTTAGCCAAGAACCTACAAATTCAACAAGTCCTGCAGCCTTTGGATCCTCTTGAAATTCCAGGTGTAGGGGGAACATGTCAGGCCTCGGAGGAAAACAGGAGTGGCCAGCTGGCCTCAACCTCCCAGCCCATTGAGCCCTCGCAGACCTTTTTCACAGGTAACCCGAGGATTTGAGGCCTGGGGAGGTACTTTGGGCTTACCCAAGACATTTAGCCCTTTCTGGAATAAGTGTGGCTACTGCTGTCATATTTGTGTCTGGATAGGAGGAGACTGCTCCCTTGACTAACCTCCTTATTGTCCTCAAACATCTGATTTTTATGTTTTTATTATTACGTTCCTTTTTGCCTGGACTCTAATTATGTGTTTGATATTATAATTTTTCATTTTGCAGACATATTGGGTGTCATCCCCATCCCAGTGCACCGTGTAACACCTCTTGTCAATGCTTTAGAATTTATTGTTTCGCTTTGTTTTTTTCATGTGTCTAATTACTTTACTGTCTCTCCCCTGACACCCATCCCTCGTTGTGCTGTATCTTCTGGTTTGAATGTAGCCCCTGTCCACACATCTGCGCGGCACGAAGCAGTGCGAGTCTGGTTGGAGTCAATGTCTGGAGGTAGCACAGACTTACGAGGGATTACGGCATCCCGTCTTAAGACTCGTATACATCTATGTCTTTTGGCTGGCCTATTGCAGCATGCAAAGACTGCACACACTCACAAGCATGCTTGGAAGGCTGTCATTTCCAAGACTTCAACTTTCTTATGGCCTACTTGTGACCTGTGTTTCAACTTGTCTCCGCACCCTTTCCAACACCAGAAAAGTCCTTCCGCTTTTATTGTCCTTTTAATGAAACACATTACGAAGACATATTAGCCATCAACGCCTGCAAGCGTTTAGCATTGCGGTGTACCCTAATGGGTGATGTGAGAGTTATTTGGTTTTATTGACGTTTATAGCGAACATTTTTTTTGCACTGGTTTAAAAGATTTATTCTTGCTCAAATTGGGTGGTCGTTATGCATGCACTTGTACAATTTAGTTGTGTTCTTAGCCAGTATAGTAAAATGTATTGCAAGTTTCATACACTGAAGACTTTTTCCTGTTACTTTATTAGAAGTTTCCACCGCTGTGTTTACATGTGTGATGCATTAATGCTTCTAACTCATGCTATAATGGTTTTGGTTTTGCCTTTATGCAAAAAAGTGGACAATTGCATGACTTTTGTGCTTCTTCTCAACTCTGCTCTTTGAGCATAGTCACTAACTTATTAACAATTCATTATTTTATGCAAATGTTTTTTCGAGCAGGAGTTGGGTTTTTGGGGATTTTATCATTATTTTACAACTGCATTCTGTGCCTTCATTAAAGTTATCGGTTTTCCCTGACTGTTTTTTCAACCTAGCTGTTTAACCAAAACATATTTAGAAAGAAAGAATTAAAAAGAAAAACTGGAAAAAAACACTATACATTTTGGAGCTAATTTTATGTCATTTCTGTAATGACAGAGCCCTGTGAAGATGATGATTTGGAAGCAGAAGCAGATAGTCCCGATATAGAGCCTGGGACTGAAATGGATCAAGGTCAATACATTTAATAATTAACTATTTTTCATAGTGTCATGTTAAAAACTCTCACATTTGATTTTAGATGACATCCCCTCTGATGCTGAAGCGGAGGCTCGTTTGAACCCATCAGTGCACACTGAAGCTGTTCCACAGGAGGACAATATATCTGACAGTCTGGCAATGCCTTCAAATATTGGTATATAGCACTTACCACTACATCATACCTGGGACTTAGTTGCTTTAATGTGATTAATGCAGCATCATTGCTATTGTCAAATGTATTCAGAACCACCCAGCACTGAACCCATGCAAAAAGAAGATAATGCTGTCTTATCTCCGGTCGTACCTTCACCAGAGCCTGACAAACGGGTAAGATCATTTCAATGATCATCCAGTATGTGTGTCTTTAAAAATAAATGTAAACCAGGCTTTATTTTACTGCTGTCAAGTGATTAAAATATATTTTTGATTATTATTAAGCTCTGTACAACCGCTAATATAATTAATCTCACCTTAAAATGCTGAGAAAAGCCCTCAACTTGAAGTTTTTCATGAAAATTATATATATATACATTATTGTGACGTATCAAAATATTGATGTATAAACAAAGAAGATAGCTTTTTGAAGTATTTTTAACAAAGAAGATAGCTGTTTTAAGTATTTTTAACAGACTTAAAGCAGATCTAATTTTAGCCATTTATTAAAATAATAGATTAATTTAAAATGCTGCAGTTATGTGAAAAAAAAAAACACTTGAGAAATTTAAAAGCAAAGATTGAATGTTGAACTTGATGCTTTTTGTTTGCTTCAGATAATGTAAAATAAATTAAACAAAGCCTTTAATAAACCGATATAATTTACAGGAGAAGATCAACAGATATAATTGTTCATCATCACAAAATAAAGTGATGAGGCCAAAGAGGACACATTATGCTTCTTATTTGTTCTTCATGGAAACCAAGCACTTTTTATAGTCTAAGTCATAGATATTCTGATATAGAGTGCTCAAAAGTGGAGTGTTCTTCTCCAGTTTAGTTTGATGAAAAGTTATTGCCATGGCTTGCTAAATTGCGAACATCTTCACTGCTTACGTGAACCGTAGCTGCAGTGCGACTGCGTATTTGAGATGCTTCAGTGGGAAGCAAACTGTTTCTTACAAAGAAGGCATAGCACTTAACCTTAATCAATGGTGCTGTCATAGCGTTTTGGAAAAGTCAATTTCACATTCATTGGACCAACAACTCAGGAGAGTCTCGCTTCAGAGAAGAGAAGAGCCAAGAGCTGAAGACTCCCCTACTCACCCTCCTCCGTTTTGCTCGCCCAACTACAATACATACACTACGCTGTGTGACTGACCACCCAACACGTCAGGGCGCATAAACGGGGCGGCGTGGGTCGGCTGTGCCAGCAACTTGAGGGTTCCTGGTTCGATCCTAGCTTATGCCCTCCTAGTCACATCTGCTGTGTCTTCGAGCAAGACACTTCACCATTGCTGTCGTGGTTAGCCCCTTGCATGTCAGCTTCCGCCATCAGTGTGTGAATGTGTGTGTTAATGGGTAAATGTAGAAATAGTGTCAAAAAGTACTTTGCATGTAAAAAAGCGCTATACAAGTATAATCCATTTACCATAAAGGGGAAGAGGAAACTTGTGGAGTCGCAGGCATATAGAGACAATAATTTAGAGATAAAAAATGTGTTTAACGCAATTTGAAAACATTACGTGTTAAATATGACTTTAATTAACCACAATTAAAGCGATTATATAACACTCCTACTTCATGTATTCTTTCAGGCGAAGTTTCCAGAATGCTCTTTCCCAGAACCAGTGGTTTCTGAGGAACCGAAAGTTGAAAGGATTACACCTTCACCAGTGTCCAAGAGCCCGGTTTTTCCTTCACCTGCATCTGTCCTCAATCCTTCCCCTTTCACCTCTCCAGCGGTTACCTATGTCAAGGCCCCTGTTTCACCCCTCAACATCGGCTCTCCGGTCAGTCCAGCTGTCAAGAGCCCCATAAGATCCCCTGTAATAACCCCTGTTGGATCCCCCATCCGCTCCCAGCCCACCCCACTACCAGAGACATGCACACCTACGTCACCCATCTACCCCCATCGATCAATTTGCCCTCTCACAGGCAACCTACTTTCCCCAATTTGTGCCCAGCCTTTGCCCTGCCAGGAACCTTCATCACCGCAGGCCTCCGATTCTCCAGTCAGATCCCAGCCTATCCCAAATGTTACTTCAACACCGATGGCCAGAATTGACCGAGCTTCACCTGACCATTCACAGTCTGAGGACCTTTCAACTGATGAATCTTTGTCAAAAAAGACTGATATCATTGAGGAATTTTGGTTAAAGAGTGCAGAGATCCGAAAAAGTCTTGGTCTGTCGCCTTTAGAGCGCAGTAGTAAACTATTTGAGAAGAGTGATGTAAAAACGCCAACACAAGACTCCAGCCCTGCCAAGACCCAGTCTCCGGAAGTGTTAGAGGACCCGAAACCTGCTTTAACTGGGCGTACTGTGATTCGCAGACTCAACATCACTCTTGAGGGTCAAGTCATTACTCCAATTGCTCCTGTGGAAGACTCTGAAAAGAAAGAACTCAGCCGCAGCTCAGGCGATGACCTAAATGAGAGTATGGCCACAAGTCAAACGGTAAACAGTGACAGCTGTAACACCTCTGACTCCATCATGCTGACCCCACCCTCCAGTCCACCACCTCCTGTGCCTGCTAATCAGTCCCCTGCGATATTCAGGCAGCAAAAACATCAGGTCTCTTGGAGCAATGGGACAGAAAATCAGCCACACGAGCATGCCAAAGAACTACCAAAAGCAAAGACTCCTGTTCCTGCACAGCGAACCCAACTGAGTCCTGTATCGGCACCTAAACCTGCAACCAGGAAAGTGCTTATACCACCATCAGATTTAATTGAAACCCCAGTTGTTATCATGAGGGAGAAAAAGAAGCCACGCTCGGAGGAGTTGAGGAAGTCCTTTGTACAGACAGTGGAAGAGATTCCATTCGCTGATGATGTGGAAGAGAACTTTGATGAGCGGACACCAGAAACCAGTATGAATAAATTCTGCACACCACCTACTAGCAGGGCCAGAGACAAACCTCCTTTGCATCTGGCTTTAGCCATGGAAAATGGTAAACCTAATATCCCTGTCAACTCCGCCTCTAAGACACAGCGGGCCACTCAATTCTCTCCAGAGGCCAAAGAGATTGCTGAGGAGAGGATGAGAGCAAGAGAAAAGTCTATCAAGAGCCAAGCTCTCAAAGACGCAATGGCCAAGCAGCTAAATAAAATGAAAGAGTCAAACGTAGAAGAGGGTGGCTCAACAAAAGTGGCTTGGAGTGCTACCCCAGAGGTTGTCGGGAAAAGTAAGAAATCTTCAGTATCTCCAAAGACATCTGCAGTAAAAGCTCTGGAATCAAAGAAGGCTGAGACTCTACCCGAGCGTCTCTTCAGTAGCAACAGGAGTCTGGACAGCTCTGTGGCGTCCTCTGACAGCTCGTCCACGAGTAAGAGCAAGAAACGAAGTTCACTTTTTTCACCTCGCAAAAACAAAAAGGACAAGAAGGCCAAGAACGACGGCAGCCGACCCTCTGGGACAGACGAGACACCACCCAAACACAAATTTTTGTGGAAGGCTGTCTTCTCAGGGTACAAGAAAGACAAAAAAAAGAAAGACGACAAATCATGTCCCAGTACACCATCGTCCAGCTCCACCACGCAGGACTCTGGGAAGAAGAGAGCCTCGCCTCTTGGAAAGTCATCAGGTAAGTCGGTGTGGTGCTGGACAAACCTTGAGTGTGATAATTGTGATTTTATGTACTTGATTTTGCTCCGCTTATCTTGTGTGGCAGACATGAAGACCCGCAGAAACTTGAGCTTTTCTGAGGATTCAGATCTGTCCTGTGACGACGTACTGGAGAGATCATCCCAGAAATCAAAGGCAGATGTAAGTCAGTTGGGAAGTTGCATCTGAAAGGGGAGATCATTCTGACAGTGTGCACTGACCTGATGTTTTGCCTCCACTTAAAATGTTGAAGTGATGTATCTTAAATCATCTTACATTTATTTAGATGACTCAGTTCAAAAAGGCTCTTTTGCAAATCAGTGTGGTTTGTAAAATGTAGTTGTATTTGTCAAACATTAACTCCCAGACATATCATCAACACTATCAGTGCCTCTTGTTTCTTTTTTTTTCTTTTTTAGTTTTTTTAAAAACACTTTCCTTGTAAATAATTCCCATTTCTAGCGACATACGGACATCTTTGACCTAGTATCAGGCATGCAGATGGAGGCATTGAAGGAGGAGAAACTGGACAAGGAGAGGAGGAGGGAATTCAAAGAAAAGAAAAGAGTGAAAGAAATGCATAAACAAAGAGAACGGGAAAAAGTGTGTGATCGTGAAAAGGGAAAAGACGATGAGGAGGTATTTGGCAGGAGAGATTAAATGGTTTTGAATTTCAAGCTATAAATATTTTTTATATTTTATATTGTCTTGCTTAATTTTATCAGTTTAAAATAAAACTAGGCTCATCTTAAGAATATTCCCCAATATATATTGATTGTATCCACTATGTCAATAATAATGACATGAAACAATTCAATTATATCCTGTCTTGAATCCTAATGTTTATGCCTGAAATTCAAATTCCTGGTCTCCCCTGCTTCACTCTGTTTGTGGTGGTGTAGATAGACCCTGCTGAGTTTAGAGCCAGAAGCATGTGGTTATTAACCGTTGCAAACAACCTCCCATACTCTTATTATATTCTTTGAAACGAAGAACAAGTTGTCATTTACATTTTGATGACTTTTCTCCAATTACTGTTATATTTTGGGTGTATGAAAGTGCTGACACTAGCAGTAAATACATGCTTGCTTGACCGCATGTAATTCAGCCTAGAGGAGCTTTGTTTACTTGCTAGAGTTTTGTCAGTGTTTTAGATGAACGTGTTCTCACGAGATTTAGGAGGATTTTATATCAAAAGAGGTCAACTAATTGGTCAAATTTTTTCTTCTAGTTTTTCAATTAATTTTGCAAAATTATTATTAAGCAAAGTAGTGTAACATGTGTTATGGATTGTGTCCTGTCCTTAATATGCTTGCGCATTCATGTACCTGGAAAATAGTTTTCGTATGATTTCCAACTAAATTCTCGTGAGGTCAGCTAAGCGCATCTTAGTAAAAAATAGCAATTGTGTTTTTATATTAACACATTTTAATGTTATTGACTAATTACATCTAACTAGCAGTGAATTACCAATTCTGTCACTGTACTTTGTTTTTGTTTGGGGATATTAACAATGCCTGTCGGTTTAAAGATAGTTGTATCACACAGTTATTTTAATGTGTTTTAACATACTCATTAACCCATTTAATCATCATATGTTTGATTCCTCCTTCTTTGTTTTGTCCTCCCCAAGTCTGTTTATGTCCCTCATGCACTGGCGTTCAAGAGATCGTATGCCTCAAAGGTAGTATCACATCTATTGTCATCCGTAACATCCCCTTTCCCCCTTTCCATATTGTCATCCATAACATCCCATTTTCACCTCTTCCATTCCGCATGTACAAGTTTACTCTATAATAGTATTCGAGCGTCTGGCCTTAAACTAACTGTCCTTTCTGGATGTATGTGTCAAGTGGGATCACGGTGCCCCACTCACTAACACACACGCACTGCCGTCCAACCATGACTTTTCAGCAGCGCTCCACTTTCAGGCCTCAAAGGTGGCCCCTTTCTGACTGGTATGACATTAACCTGCCTATCTGTCACTGCAACTCAGGGTTACCTCCAGTGTGGATGCTGGACAAGCTTTTTCTATTTCTTTTCTATTGGCTCCTGCTTGCCTTACTCCAGCTTTTAATGTCTTTGTAAGTCCAATCTTTGTCATATTGTATGGACAAACTCTATAGAGGAGTTTTCCATGTTTTAGTATGACACAAGGCACAAGAGGTCCAACAAGCTCAATTTATGTGCAGCATTTATTATTTAGGTTTTAATTTGTACTTAAAAGGTGCCCTGTGGAGCTTTTGATCTACGAGGCGTTTGCAAATGAACAATTGTGCATCTCTTAAATGAGATTTAAAGAATATGTGATATTGTATATATGAATTATTCCTGGCCAATCCAGTTTATTTTTCAAGACAGAGCACATAAGTGCTTGTCCACAGTGTTCACCATTGTGTAGCGGACGTAATTCCTTTTCCTTTTAGTGTTTTCCAGAGAGCTCATTGCCCCGTGAAGCCCGCATTACAAGTAAGTTTTTTCTAATCTTGTAACTCTTTGTTGTGGTTTTGCTAGAAAACCTACACAGAGGAAGAGCTCAACGCCAAGCTGACACGTAGAGTCCAGAAAGCTGCCCGACGACAAGCCAAGCAAGAAGAACTCAAGAGGTTGCACCGTGCCCAGGTAATCAGCCAAATCCGTATATACATTGTATTTCTTTTAATTCATTTTTTCTATCTGTCTTCATAATCAATTTATTTGGAATGCGTGTGCTGTATTTTACGTAACTGTTCTTTTTCAGTGTAGCCTTATTAAGCATTCAGCCAGGGGTCTAACCTAGTCCTAATTATTGATGTTGTTTATGTCAGTGAATTTAAAATGCAGTTTGTTATGCGAGTATGTTTTTTATATATATATATATATATATATATATATATATATATAATCTGTGCAACATATGGCAGGTTTCTTACGACCTTGCGGGCTAAGAACTGCCATATCCCTTGGTGAATAAATCCACTCTGGTGGTTTGTGTAACTCATCTGCAGTACTTATGCCTGTCCGCTGTGTCAGCACTAAACCGCATGAGAGAACTCTTCCTTAGCAACTCATAGAGTGCATGGAGGCCGCTTGTTTTGTTCCAACAGGCATTGACAAAGATGTTTCTGGACACATGGCGCAACAGTCCAAAACTGTATGTACTTTCTAAGTACAGGGTATCTGCGGGGTCTTAAAACATTTTAAAAAGTCTTAAATACAACAATTTGAATTTGAGGTGCTTAAAATGTCTAACATTTTCTTAAGGTCTCAGAAAAGGTCTTGAATACGATTTGGAAAAGTCTTAAAAATCTATTTACGTTACTTTTATTTAAAACATGCGTAAACTTCAGTCTTGCTTTTAAATGTTTCGATTTTTAAGGACGCTATAACGTAACTACAAAACGGAATTAAAGTAGGCTACCCGTGCTGCCCGGTCATAATTAACAGTAGTGTGCTGTGCGCGCACAAAACTAAAAGAAAGCAGACAGCAAAGCCAAATTATTTGCATACAAGCTGGGTAAGTGCAAGTTTAACGATTTGTGGCTTCAGAACGATATATTTAATGGATGCTTGAAGCCGGTGGATTGAAACGCATGAAGTGTTAAGGACTTGGATGTGGAGACATTGAGGATCATTTGTAAACATTGCGGTGAAAGTGAACTGAATGATATTGCAAAAGTCAAAAATCTGAGATAAGTCCGTGCCAAAAGATGCTGATATACCACAAATACTTTCACAACCCACACCCCGCACCGCCAAGGAGTGTTATGTGGGTAAAGTGGCGCCAATTGCCAAAGGGAAATGAGATGTTTACTAGTGAAATCATACCATTATTACATACAGTAAGCACACGCTAATTTATCTTTGGTAGTAGTGTATTCACAGCAGTAAAACTATATAAAAAAACAAACATAATTCTCTTATTTTATTTGTACTATTTATTCCAAAATTCCAGGTCAGCTTCTCATGCCTAATCTTTTCTCGAAGTTTATATTGCAACTGACATTAAAAGCTATAAAGGTTGTCTGTTTAGTGTTTACACTCCCTTTATGGTGGGGTGAGGAAAAGCAAGGGAGATTCGCAAATGTCATTTTGTAATGCTTAAAAAAAATCGTCCTTGTTTATTAGCAATATGTTTTCAAAAAAATCACAAAAAACAGATGAACCTGTATTCATACAAACCACATACAAAATGAGCTTAGCAAATTTGAATGTTATCCACATTATTTGCATCAAAATTATGTTTGAGGCTTACAAGTCATAATCGCCTTCTTTCTTTTTAGACAAATCGCTGTCTGCATTCTCTGTTTTTCACAATTTTGTGTGTGCTCAATTCTGACAGCCGCAAAAAAACTGCAAAAGTTAACCATTTAGCTTTAGCAGAGATGCTAACAGTCCCTTTCACAGACAAAACGTTATGGTTATTGAAAGCACTTGATATGAAGCACGAAAACTGTTCTATGGCAAATCTGAAAAATAGGTGCTATGATGTTTGCTAATATTTTTTTCAATTAGTTTGCAAGCGTCTTCTGGTGTATTTAGCTAGTTTAATCATTTAGTCAATGTGAAAGAGCAGTGATTTCATTTTGGACCTCCAATGTTCCTTTGTCGTTGTACTTTTTTGTCCTTATTGATATGAAATGGTCTTCAATTATTTTCATTAATGTGTTAAAAAGTCTTAAAAGTCTTAAATGTGACTTGTTGAAACCTGCACAGACCCTGTAAGTAATAGTTGTGGATGTATCATAGGACCCCTGAACTACTGTATTTCACAACCAAATTCAGTGGTACCTCAGCTTACAAGTTTAATTGGTTCTGTGACGGAGCTCGTAAACTAAATACTTGTACCTCAAATCGATCATCCACATTAAACTGAAAAAAACCCACCACAATTTTAATTGTAATTCATTTTGTTGTTACTTAATGTAACAATAATGTAGAGTATTTACCTTGAACAGTGGACTTTTACACTATCTCCTTCGAGCTGTTTCTCCGTCAAACACATCATCAACTGCTTCTTCATATTTGCATGGATAAATGTCTTCTGTTTAGATGTTATGAATTTTGTCTTGGTGGGTGTTATTACAGCCTTTTATCGACTCATTCTGCTTCATTTTGGCACAGACCTTCGCCATATTTTTTATTTCTTTGATTCAATGAATATCATATGCATATTCTCCTCAACAGTGTCATTCACATTAATTATTTATCGTTCCCATGGTTGGAAAAACAAAGTTATGTGTTGCTACCTGTTAGCTAATGCAAACAAGCAGACACTAAATGTTTTGGGCAGATCTTACTGGGGTTACTGGGACGTTTGCTACACCAATTAGCATTGGGCAGGCTCATGCCTCAAATTTGTGCTCCCCACCGAAAGCATGGACTGAATGTTTCTCAGAATGCCATCATTGCCCTCGTATCAGTGATGTAAGATATCGGTCACCTTTGTGGAGACATTGGTATGATTGTCTTGTTTAAACACTGTTTATTGATGAGTGATATGTTTTTATGTATTGAGTGGTGTATGTTTTTTGCATGGACCTTGAGTCTGATGATAATAATAATATGCTGAAAAACATAACAATTAGCTGAGATACAGCTCATATCTTAAAAAAAGAGATGTGCCACTCATAAGCTAAGGTATGTACCAGTCTATGTACACAGAAATTAAACAATACAGTGCGACTTTCACTAGCATGTCTTTAAAGAACGGATACTCAGATATTCAAGTTTGGCGCCCCGGTAGCCTGGCTAACTTCCATGAAGTTGTAGCATTTCTGTCAAGGATGCAGAGGCATAAGTGAACAAAACGCTTCCTTAGGGCCCCGCAGCCGCTAGGGGGACCCCAAGAGTACATGCACAATTACATTCACATTGTTTTAATACTACTTTAGGGATGTCTTCAGTGCAGCCCTGCGAGACATCCCAAATTCAACAATATGTGTTTTTGCCTAAATTTATATAATTCCTTAGGTATGATATTGGACAGATTGTATTGCTCTCATGTGGAGAGCGGTGGAATCACTGGCTAATGACTACAAGTTTGTGTTCTCGTGTCCTGAGCACAGCAACAAAATATATATGCCCCAATCCAAACTACTGTACCCCTCATGGTGGAAATTAACTATAACCAACAAATAAAATCAACACACGGTCTCACATAACACACTTGCTCATTGAATTTTGTGAACATTATAAAACATGCATATATAAATTAAAATTACAAATATACATCCATTATAGTGCATTATGGGTAATATATGCATAACACTCTCATCACACTTCCCCATGTTTTGCGCATTTTAGCTGCTTGATATTTCTGATTGATTACAAAACTTTCGGGAAGTCGTCAGAGAAGTAAACATGGTATCAGTCGAACTTTCACATACTGTAAATAGTCAATGTTTTATCGTTTACACTTCATTATGAATTGTCACGGTCTGGCGTGGGCTGTTAAAGTGGAAGTAGTTAAAAGTTGTATTGTTGTTCAGTCTGTTATGGCTTGTTTTAATCAATGCAAACTGAAGTGTTATTTTGGTACAAAACGTTGTTACGTCACAATCAACACTGAGAGAATGCCAAGAGTGTGCAAAGCAGTAATCAGAGCAAAGGGGGGCTATTTTGAAGAAACTAGAATATAAAACATGTTTTCAGTTATTTCACCTTTTTGTGTTAAGTACATAGCTCCACATGTGTTCATTCATAGTGTTGATGTTGATGTTGAGCAGTTGCACAACTTCTTTTTATGATACATAACAATGTATCACAAGCCTATTATTAAGTTCCCTGCTGGTGTACATGGTGGCCAGCTATCATAATGCATTTCTAATTTTGGCTACATTGCATCTTTGGTATTTAAGCAAAGTCCTTTACAGCTATGGTGGAGATATCTTTCTTTTCACACATTTCTGTATTTTTTTTTTTACATTTAGATTATCCAGAGGCAGCTGGAGCAGGTGGAGGAGAAGCAGAGGCAGCTGGAGGAGAAAGGCGTTGCTGTGGAGAAGGCATTGCGAGGGGAAGCAGGTAAACACTCCAAATGTTTTCCAAAATGCGTAGTTTTCTTAAACATTTGAACTTTAAACCACATGCGGCATAATTCCTCTTTAATTTTACTTCTTAAGTATTTAGGTGTATGTTCAAACACAAAGAATGTTGTTTGTAGATTCAAACATTAGTTCCTGCTTATTTGTATTGCAGCTGTGCGGGCGCTCCTTTGTGAAAACATGTCTCGTCATAATTGGACACCTATTTGCATTCAGCCTGTTCTACATTAGTATTGATGAATACTGTAATGTGAGCTAGAACTAAAACACAAAAGACAAGCTGCTCCTGTGCAATCATTTCTACGGCATCATTTGAAAACAAACATTAATTACATTCTGTGCAGCACAGTAATTATACATATTTTTTCTTAAGAAATAATCATTCATTATTCTTCATCAGGGGCCATTAAAATATATATAGCATGGAAAACATTATTTGCGTGTCAACACCACTCTTCATTATGCGGTGCATTTTATTAAACAATAAAATATAATACTTTAATAACAGGATTATATGTTATGAGAGTGGTACGATGGTCTTCTTTTATAGGGATGGGATGTGTGTTTCATCCCAATTAAACACAATGAATAACCACTGCATCACAAGTTTTTAACAAGCAAATATTCATAAATATGTATCCACCGATCAAAGGGTGTATTTGTCCTCAGGTAACCAAGAAGCAACTGTTTATTTCCTTCCTCGCCATCAGTTGTTTGTCTGCTTTAACATGTTTACTACTCTACTTTCTTGAAGGATTGTACAAAGGTACTTATACATTACCCAAACAGCACAAAAGAAGATCAGGTATTAGATTCACTGATGTTTCTCCTCCTTTGAATGACATGTGACACTTTCACGTACAGTAGGCTCCATCTGTGGTGACACACTGCAAAAGTTCTCCATCTCTGAATATCGTATTTTCGTCAGTAACATGTCAGCCATCGTCAGTCAGAGTTGCATGCACTCAGGAGAATGTGTGTCCCGACATAGATTTGTGTGTGTGCTCGTTCTGGTTGCATGTCGTCTCCTTCACTGTCTCCAAGCGTTTCTGTGCTCAAGTTTCCGAACAGTCTGAATGTTGGAAATCAAATTCACATTGCTTTGGAGACTGGCAACCTATCACGTGTAACATATTCACAGCAAATATTTGCTTTAGTTTAGCGCCTGCAACAAAAACGTCAGCAACCCAGAATTGTTGTTAAATATTTACACTGTACGGACAAAAGTGTTGGGACACCTTTGAACTTTAAAATAAAACAAGAAGCTCCTCTTAACTTTTTTGTAGCTGTAAAAGCGTACACTCTTCTGGGAAGACATTTTCGATGACATTTGCGAATGTGATTATTTTTGTCCGTTTGTGAGGTCAGTGGTCTCTGAGAGAGGGCCTGTCTCATAATCGCTGTTATATTTTCTGGCCAGGTTTTTCCACACTGAAATTATCCAAACATGTCTTTATGGACACTGTTTGTGCATACGGGGAATAGTCATGCTGAGAGAAGAAAGGACCTTCCCACAATTTGGAAGCATGCAATTGTCCAAAATGTATTTATTAAAGGGAATATGCACTTCTTGTAGGGGGATTTTGATTACCATCCACAATCCTTCTGTGAGACAATAACTCACGTCTTTCTCTTTAATGGTCATTCTGAATCATAAAAAAAACCTGCTAGCAAGAGGTGGCTAGCTAGCACAGCAGGTAAGGAAAACTCAACTATTTTGTTTAGAAAGCAAAAACATCTGAAAACCTCCAACAAAGCTCAGTGTTAAGCAAATCAAACTCTTTTGAAACACTAGGCCACATGTAGCACTACAATAAGTGCTAAACACTAGGCCACATGTAGCACTACAATAAGTGCTAAACAAGAAGTACAAAATACGAACATAATAAAACTCACTTACAATGTCCGCTCTCACTGGAGTTCCGACAGATGTGATGGTTGTATCTTTCAGCACAAGACTTGTGCTTCTTGTTTTAGATGATGATTTCAGCATAATCCTCACTCTTCAGCTCAAAAATGTTTGGATGAAATAAGCATTTGCCGCATCTTCCTATTAATGCCTTCGGGTTTAAGTTGAATCTCAAAGTAGACCAACTTCTCGATTTATGGCCACAACCTCCTACTATACAGGTGTGAAGCATGATTTCAAATCAGGCATTCACTTTTTCGAATTCTAAAGGCGATTAATCAGCAGCAACTCAGTAGCTATCTTGCATTTCGCTAGTGGCTGGAGGAGCAGTATGAGTGTTTTTATGTAACTAAAAGTAGTCATTGGTGTTAGCTCTTACAATAACAATATTGCTATTGCTTGGTTAATAAGCAGGTCACAGCATGTACAGTAAATGATGTGTTGTTTTTTTAAATTTTTTTGAAGGTTTTTAGGCGGAATAAATGACTCCCCCATTACTTGCATTGTTCGCAAACTCTTGCTAGTAGTTTTTGCACAAAAAAGAAAATACATTTATTCTTGTCTCACTTGAGGATTGTGAATAATGGGCAAAATTGTGCCCTTACCCTCTAAGAATAATCACCTCGTTTATTTTATTTTAATTGGGTAATGTGTCCCAATACTTCTGTACTTTGTATCTATCGTGTTGTACTCAAATATTTAACACCCAGATGCTCTTTCGGTTAGAAATAATCAAAAATTCACTCATGAAATTATATAATGAAACATATATCCCTGCTCTGAGTTCTATAACATTTTAAACACAAAAGATAAAAGTCCAAAGGAAGCAGACTGAGCCAGTTTGCAGCAATACAGCAAATCTATGATGCAGTTTGATTATTTTGGAGAATGGTCATGTGCTCATGCACACAAGCCTGTGCATCAGGCAGCGTGGTGAGTACAGAAGGACTCTGTTTGTTCTTGCAGTGTGTACTTAATGTGTGTGTAAGTGTGTATGCATGGCTCGTTTTAGGAGGATTGTTTGTGTGCCCAGTGCGAGGCAGTGTGATAATAACTCATATGTCTAATGTATCCCTGTCGTTGTAGACTATTGGGGAGATTCTAATTACAGTGAAATCCTGGACTTGCATCTGGGCGGTATGTATTGACAAGCTGTCGCTTTTAACTAACCTAATGGCTAACTGAGTCACTCCCCATCGCACCCTACCTATTTTTTTTTATTTGGAGCTTTTGTACCCATCATATCTACTTTGACTGGCTGGCTGGCTGGCTGATTGGTTTTTGCATTATTATAAAACCTCCATCCGCTATCTTCTAACCCTATCCACATCAAAAGTAGATTGGACACAATAACGTTGGCTCTGATTTCTAGAAGCCTATAAATGATGGATGATTGCATGCATAGACTAGACTTGGAATGAAATCATTTTAGGGCAGAAACATTAGCTGGAAAATGACTATAATAATATGACATTAGTATTAGTAGTAGTATTGAGCACAAATGAAGGGTGTCCCGATACAACATTTTCACTTCCGATACAATACCCGTATTTGAGCCTT
Organism: Entelurus aequoreus; assembly: GCF_033978785.1. NCBI lineage: Eukaryota > Metazoa > Chordata > Actinopteri > Syngnathiformes > Syngnathidae > Entelurus > Entelurus aequoreus. The sequence goes on along the minus strand of NC_084754.1, from coordinate 11,705,449 downwards.
GGCCTATTGGCCAATACTGATATTGATCCAATACAATATCAGCACGAATGATACATACTTTTTTCATTTTATAGTATGGCGTTTTAGAAAAGGCGTGGTCAAGGGAAATCTCTCAAACAAAGATCAATGATACGTATGGTAAACACTAACCTATTTATTATTAACTGTTTGGGATAGACTTATGCTGTCTTTCAGTTTGCAGATGTCTAGTGGTCACAATAATTTATTAAATTAAGCTCATGATGCCATAAATTGAATGATGCAGATATGTTTGTTACTGGAGGATTTCCAATGTTTCTGCCTTGACTATAAATAGTATACAACTATAATTATTTGATGCTTGTTTGTATTGACAAATGTGTTTTACACTACAATAATGTTCAATTAGGGATTCTTGTTACCTACACTATATTGCCAAATGTGTTTTACACTACAATAATGTTCAATTAGGGATTCTTGTTACCTACACTATATTGCCAAAAGTATTTGGCCACCCACCCAAATGATCAGAATCAGGTGTCCTAATCACTTGGCCCGGCCACAGGTGTATAAAATCAAGCACTTAGGCATGGAGACTGTTTCTACAAACATTTGTGAAAGAATGGGCCGCCCTCAGGAGCTCAGTGATTTCCAGCGTGGAACTGACATAGGATGCCACCTGTGCAACAAATCCAGTCGTGAAATTTCCTCGCTCCTAAATATTCCAAAGTCAACTGTCGGCTTTATTATAAGAAAACTGAAGAGTTTGGGAACAACAGCAACTCAGCCACAAAGTGGTAGGCCACGTAAACGGACAGGGAGGGGTCAGTAGTGATGGGTTGATGAGGCCTCATGAAGCGTTTCGACACATTGCAAAACTGTATTGATACTGTGTCGATACTGTGTCACTAAATACTGACATCTGCTGGACATTAAAAATCCCTACAGGCAACCTATGGACCGACTCAACTGACACTGATTTTATGACTTAGTATATACAATAATATAAACCAAGTCATTGTATTTCATTTAGGATTATTTCATACCTTCATTTAAATAAAAATATATTTTTATCTTTTTTAGATAGTCAAATAATGTGAACATGTATCGTGACTAGGATGGTAGAAGGTGGGGATTGAACCCCAGTAACCAGCAACCCTCCAATTGCTGGCACGGCCACTCTACCAACTTCGCCACGCCGTCATTCCTGTATCTTCTCTAGTAACAGTAGTGATGGGTCCTGCAACACAGATGCATCTCCGCATGCGTCGAGCTCATAGAGCGAAACCCTGTGTCTGTGCGCGTACCGCTTTTAGAAAGTCACGTGACCGATCATGAGCTGCTTTGGTCACGTGACCGATACGCGAACTGTATCGCACTGACGCCTCCTATGTGCCCTGTGAGCAACGTTCCCTCTAAGGTGCGCGCCTGCGCAATTGCGCAGTGCTCAAGCGTCCTCCGTGCACAACGTGCGCCGCACAGCCAATATATGCCGCGCACCAAATCAAACCCATCTGAATTCTAAACAAAATAAACACATTTATTCTGTGTAATTTTGAAATGCAACTTTGAGTGACAGTGACAACAAGCGGCCCTAACGGTGTTCGTCAACAACACGCATTGCGCCGCTTCCTAATAAACACAGTTTGGCGCGCAGGCGTCAGTGCGATACAGTTCATGAGCGGTCACGTGACCAGAACAGTTCATGAGCGGTCACGTGACCAAAACAGCTCGTGTTCGGTCACGTGACTTTCTAAAAGCGATACGCGCACCGACACAGGGTATCGCTCTATGAGCTCGACGCATGCGCCGATGCATCGGTGTTGCCGGACCCATCACTAGGGGTCAGCGGATGCTGAAGCGCATACTGCAAAGACTTTCTGCACAGTCAGTTGCTACAGAGCTCCAAACTTTATGTGACCTTCCAATTAGCCCACGTAAAGTATGCAGAGAGCTTCATGGAATGGATTTCCATGGCCGAGCAGCTGCATCTAAGGCATATATCACCAAGTCCAATGCAAAGCGTCGGATTCAGTGGTATAAAGCACGGCCCCACTGGACTCTAGAGCAGTGGAGACGCGTTCTCTAGAGTGATGAATCACGCTTTTCCATCTGGCAATCTGATGGACGAGTCTGGGTTTGGAGGTTGCCAGGAGAACGCTACATTTCGGACTGCATTATGCCGAGTGTAAAATTTGGTGGAGGAGGAATTATGGTGTGGGGTTGTTTTTCAGGAGTTGGGCTTTGCCCCTTAGTTCCAGTGAAAGGAACTTTGAATGCTCCAGGATACCAAAACATTTTGGACAATTCCATGCTCCCAACCTTGTGGGAACAGTTTGGAGCAGGCCCCTTTCTCTTCCAACATGACTGCACCAGTGCACAAAGCAAGATCCATAAAAACATGGATGACAGAGTCTGGTGTGGATGAACTTGACTGGCCTGCACAGAGTCCTGACCTGAACCCGATAGAACACCTTTGGGATGAATTAGAATGGAGACTGAGAGCCAGGCCTTCTCGATCAACATCAGTGTGTGACCTCACCAATGCGCTTTTGGAAGAATGGTCGAACATTCCTATAAACACACTCCGCAACCTTGTGGACAGCCTTCCCAGAAGAGTTGAAGCTGTAATAGCTGCAGAAGGTAGACCAACATTATTTTGAACCCTATGGGTGTAAGAATGGGATGATATGGAAGTTCATATGTGAGTCAAGGCGGGTGGCCAAATACTTTTGACAATATAGTGCATGTCTCGCTTGTGTCCTATTGTGTGTTCAACTGTTTTGTAGCTGCTAGTAGCCTATTGCCTATCATATTTATCTTAGGCCAACCTTGTGGACATTTAGATGTTAACTGGCTTTCCAGCTTTGTACAAGTACCGGTAAAAGTACTGCAGGGCTGCTTGTATCGGAGTTTATATCGGAGATTTAGGATGTACGCTATAATCCAATTCAATTATTATTATTTTTTTGCTTATATTGAACCGATATCCAATATCAATATCTGGTCGGGACACCAATAGTTAAAACATAAAAATAGATCACTATTATGACTGAGGGAATAGAAAATGTACACACATAATTCTGGTATTATAGATACTTTTATTATAGACTGTATGACTGCTGTATTTTTAATCCCTAAAATAACCAAAATTAGCAACAAAATGACAGTACATTCTGCATACATCATCTCTTGAAGTTAAGTACATGAACCCTAAATAAGGCTGGGTATCATGATGCTTATGATTTACAGAGGCACGATTGTTTTTAGTGTCAAACATTGATGTTTTTGGAGAACATTAACAATATTATTGTGTGCAAAAATGGGAAACATTCATACAAATTGTTGCTTGTTTGGGTATTTTCATGAGTTTAGAGTATACAGAATATTCTTATCACCCATCAGCTGGCCTGTTCTTGTAGTTTAGTTAACATAGTTTAGATTACATGTTCCATTAACTGTGTGGCCCTGTGTGTAATAGCTCAGCTGTGTTAATATTTGAATAACCCCACAACTCTTAGCGGCTTTGTTCCTAGATTGTCTTTTTAACCGCCTAGCTTTATCCCATCATCCCTCTTTGATTTTTTCTCATACATGCTCCGTTGTTGCTCCCCAGTGTCTATATGTTGTGTGCGCTAACGTGCATTAGAGTAACCTTGAACTCAAGTGTGACTGGTCTGGAGTAACCATGTCAGACACCGTTTACTGTCGTATTTGAATACGAGGTTAATGCATGTCTCTTGATTTTTTTGTCCACTGTGAAACAGTGCCTTTATATTTTGAAAGCCGGCTTGTGTGTGTATGCATGTATTACATTTGTGAAAGGCCCTGTTGCTTCTCTTTTGTCTGTAGCTTGTATGGCTCATCGGACAGGAGACTGTGTGGAGTTTGAACTCGCTTAACCAGAGTGATTTTTCCAACATACTGACCCTTCACACAAGATGTGTAAAAAAAAAAAAAAAAAAATATATATATATATATATATATATATATATATATATATATATATATATATATATATATATATATATATATATATATATATATATATATATATATATATATATATATATATATATATATTTAATAGAGAAAACGAAGCATAAATTTGCCTTTACAAAGATGATAATGTATAATTGCTAATAATGATACAGTATGTAAAATTAATGACCTCAAGGGTAAAATGTGCCCAGCTTACTAACTAAAGAATATTGTCTGCAGTGTACAACAGGGATATTCAATTACAGTAAATTGTTTTGGGGGCCACATTTCCAGAAAGCGAAAGACTTTGAGGGGCCGGACTTCTCCCTTTGCTGTTAGTCCTTTTTTTTATATTCTGGGGAACCAGTGTCCTCTACAGAAGATGTTTTGATTTTTTCAGAGTGACAGGCGCGCTCTGTTGTTTTGGTTGTTGTTGTTGTTGTTGTTGTTTTAGGGACCTTCTGCAAAAAAGCTAGTCAAAGACAGCACTTAATTTTTTTTTAAATATCTTCTGCAAAAATGTGAGTGTCTCAAAAGTTTTTTCATTTTAAAGGAACTTGCGGGCCGCCGGTTGAATAGCCAAATGATAAAAAAAGAGAGGACCTAAAATGGAACTTTGAGGTATAACTAAAAAAGTCAAACAAACGACTACTGACTGCATCTGGAATAAACAAGCTACAGCTACACCTTAGTTACATAAATCACACTACGAAAAAAATAACTAACAAAAAGTAGAAGACCTAAAGTGGTGCCTAAGTTATGAAAATCACAAGTTTAGATCCCAGTTTTCTAGGTTTGCTAGCAAGGTTAAAATGTCAATGCAAGGAACTACCAATGTGTTTCCAGTGGTCCAATGTCCTTGTTGTATCCTGAGCACTTTAATGTTTTAGGAATTTGCTGCAAAATAGTTTACTCACGCGTTTGGGACTGAACTTGCCAGATGAATAGCCCTGGTCGGTCTACAGTGTATCTGAAGAAATTTTGGTTGTGGTTTCTTATTTATTTTTATTTTTTTTATTTTTTTATTAAATCAACATAAAAAAACACAAGATACACTTACAACCAGTGCACCAACCCAAAAAACCTCCCTCCCCCATCCACACTCATTCACAAAAAAGTGTCTGTCTCTTTCCGTTATTAAACTTCTGGTTCCTACAATGTAGAACGATACAGTCCTTGAAGCACATATGATTGTGTGTGCTGCTGGTCCACTAACATTTTCATTAATTACTATTTTTCATGTAATTGTTTTTATATTGTTTTACTTTCTTTTTTATTCAAGAAAAAGTTATTTATTTATTCATCTTATTTTATTTAAAACATTTTAAAAGGACCTTATCTTCACCAGACCAAGTTGTCAATGAAATCAGATTGTTCAAAAGGGTTCTTAAAACCAGGTCAAGTCCAGATGATGTCCAGGTCGGGCTCAGCAACACACACCTTCACCCATGTACACTGAAAACCAGGGAACACAACAGATTGCATACAATCCACAAACAAAATGTTATTTTCAAAATAAGCACCCATGTACAGTCCAGAACACGTCCAAGTCGGACTCAGCAACACACACCTTCATTTGTGTACCCTCAAACTAGGGAACACAACAACAGATTTCATATCATCTATAAACAAAATTACATTTTCAGAATAAGCCTTTGAGGACTTCCCATCTTTTTTTGATGTTTTTTGGCATCATTTGTTGTGGGTTTGTTTGTATTAGTGATTTCTTTTTTTTTCTTGGCCATGGTTGGTACTCTCTGAATTCTCTTACACTTGAATCAATTTTTTTAAAGGGGGTCTCTTTTGTCTATTGGTGTAGTGGTATGGTACCGTATGTTGTAGCTGTAACGTGTTGCAACGGAAGTTAATTAACATATTCCCAAACTGATTGTTTTGCATATATTGTGCTATATTATGTCATTTAGATGTTAACAAGGTGATGAACTGTAAAACTAGTGGATCTCATGTAGTCTGCCATGATTGGTAGTGTTGTTACGACGCGCCTATAAAATTAATGTGCCGCTGTATGCTTAAAATGACCAAGTTATGTAAATATTACATTTTATTATGAATATGCCTGTCACTGCATTTCATATATACTTACAGTGTGTACATAAAACAATGAGGGATATTTATGGATGTTTTTTAGAGCGCTTTATAGGCGGAATAGAGGGAATCCCATTACCGCTATTGTTAGCTGACTCTTGTTAGGGTTTCTTTATTAGTTAGAATGCAAAAAAAAATAAAAAATGTGTGGTTGTCTCAGGAAAGGATTGTGACTGATAGACAAAATTCCCCCCAAAAAGTGCAGTTCCCCTTTAGGGACTGACAAGCAGTCGAGAGTCAAGGTTGAGGAAAATTGGTTGGGCAACATGGCCACCATCTTTGGCCGACGTCCTTGCAGGGGCACATAGCAACTAATTGGATGTTAGTCATTGACAATTTGTCTAACAATAATAAATACTTGGGGAATATCTGTATACAGTACATTTATGGTAGCACGTATTCCAAAGCATTTTGAGGGGGAGCCAATAACAGAATTTACATTCTTGTGAAAAAAGTAATTCAGCATAGAGGTTTCTAATGTTTTCATGTCTGTAAATTAAACACAGCAAAAAAAATTGGAAAATTCTAATGGCAAGGCATCGTTGAAGCAAGTCTATTAAGGTGGAAAAAAAAAAAAAATTATTGCATTTCACTGAACACAATTATCCCTCTACTTAATTATTCTCTCTGTTTTGTCTGTCTACAAAAAAAACCCACACAAATCTTAATTTGCGCTTCAAAAGTTACCAAAGAAGCCCCAAATCAATCAGAAATTTCCAAATTCATTCAAGTAGTCTTTGTATTTAAAGCCTGCTGCGAATAAGTATTATTATTGTCTCTTGATTATCAGTAATAGCTTAAAGGGGAACTGCAATTTTAGGGAATTTTGCCTATTGTTCACTATAATTATGATAGACATGACGGCGGATATATATTTTTTGTGCATTCTGAATAGTGAATAAATGCGATCAAAAGTCCGCTTACAATGGAGCCAAAGGGAGCCACTCTTTTCTGCCTATAAAGCCCGTCAAAAAACATCCAAACACCTCCATTACGGTTTTATATACATGATGTCAGTATATGTGTAATGTAGTAACGGGCACATTTATAATAAGATTTATAAATAAGATTTCTCATCTATTTAAACAAGTAAAAATGTTAAAAATACACTTTTAATACTGACTTAAGGAAAATACGCTCTTGCAGCCTTTCTCCTTAAATATTTCAAGACTTTACAAGTGAGAGAAGTAAGCCATAGAGTAAGTTTTCCTTCCACGACGAGGAAATATAAGATCAAAATAAGATTTACGTATTTTGACCATTTTAAGCATAAGAGACACATTAATAAATAAAAAAAACGCATCACAACGTTCACTTTTTTTTTTTTAAACTACATCACTGATTGGCTCTGTTCTAAACTGACCTTTATTTACGTTTATTTACGAGTTAGAATGCATTAAAGAAAAATACATTTGTCGTTCATAATGACAGGCAAAATTCCAAAAAAAGTGCAGTTCCCCTTTAAAGGTGTAGCTGCACTTTTTTGTAATTTTGTCTATCAGTCACAATCCTTATGTGAGACAAGAGCACATATGTTTTTCGTTTTTTATGCATTCTAATTCGTAAACAAACGCCAGCAAAAGACAGCTAACAATGGAGGTAATGGGATTTGCTCTATTCCGCCTATAAAGTAACCTGACTCTCGCCAGATCCTTGTAGTTCGCTGAGCTCCACACAAAGATCTGGGAGTTCTCAATAGGAGATGTATTTCAGAAGGCGGGGCCTTGTAAAAAAAATCATTGTATTTGATTGGATAAACCACTTGTCCGTTATCTTGAATGACGTGCTACTTCAACCACTCACATCGAAATCAACCCGTGACGCTGATGAAATCCAAAACAGAACAGCCGACATATTGGATAACAACAGAGCGAAAAGTTCTCTGTTCATCTTTTGAAGAATTAATATTTGATAGATCCGACAAAACAGTTGCAATAACAGCGAGGGCCATACTTGCCAACCTTGAGACCTTCGAATTTGGGAGATGGGGGGGGGGGGGGGGGTGTTGGTGGTAGCGGGGGTGTATATTGTAGCCCGGAAGAGTTAGGGATGCAAGGGATTCTGGGTATTTGTTCTGTTGTGTTACGGTGCGGATGTTCTCCCGAAATATGTTTGTCATTCTTGTTTGGTGTGTGTTCAGTGTGGCGCATATTTGTAACAGTGTTAAAGTTGTTTATACGGCCTCCCTCAGTGTGACCTGTATGGCTGTTGATCAAGTATGTCTTGCAGTCACTTTCGTGTGTATGCAGAAGCCGCATACAACATGTGACTGGGCCGGCACGCTGTTTGAATGTTGAAAAAGCGGACACGTCGACAGGTTGTAGAGGACACTACAGGCAGGGCCATCACGGCACGCCCTTAATATTGTTGTCCGGGTGAAAATCGGGAGAAATTTGGGAGAATGGTTGCCCCGGGAGATTTTTGGGAGGGGCACTGAAATTCGGGAGTCTCCCGGAAAAATCGTGAGGGTTGGCAAGTATGGCGAGGGCTGCGTGCCGCCATTGTTGTTTGACTCAAACAGTCGCTTCGGCGCTACGTCACATCTATGAAATCCCGCCCGGCGATCCTGATTGGTTCATTATTTTTTGCTATCTGGAAGGAGTTTGCAATGCCTTTGAGCCCAGATCCATGTGTGGAGCTCAGCGAACTACAAGGATCTGGCGAGAGTCAGGTTACCTATAAAGCACTGTAAAAGAAAATCCAAAAACATCCATTAAAGTTGTATACACACACTGTTAGTATATATGTAATATAGTAACAGACACATTCATAATACGGTGGCGCATTAATTTCTCAGACACATCACAACATCCGTTAATTCCTAATCTAAGGCAGACTTGATGAGAAACAACGACTATTTTGGGACAAAAGATGATCAAGAACCTTATACATATTTTAGCCTAGATAAGCTACAAGTTTTAAAAGCTGAGTGATAAGCAGATGGAGCAAAGAGCACTATTGCTGAATGCTAAACAAGAAATAAAAACTACGAACATAATAAAATGATCATATACTGTACAATGTCTGCCCGTTTCGATGAATAATTATTCATGATCCTCAGGCATGTAAAACAAAAATAAAAATGGGCGCAAACAAGCATCTTTTGGTTTTTTTCTCTCGCAATCTCAGGGTCTAAGTTGAATGTCAAAGTTGACCAACTTCTCGGTTTATAGCCACAACCTTGTGCTATAGAAGTGAGAGGGATGATTTATAATCTATAATTAACTTTCACCTAGTCAATAGCTGCATTAGCTGTTTACATCTCTGTGATCATGGCGTCACTAAAAGTAGTTCCTTGGCTTTAGCAATTATAATATCCATATTATTCAGGTCACAACATGTAAATGGAGTATTGTTGGCGGTTTTTGTGTATCGGTGGCGTTTTTGCGTATTTGCCATATATTGCAAATGAGAATGCATAAAAAAAGAGACTGTGAATCAGGCAAGTTCCAAAAAAGTGCAGTAAACAGAGGGAACAAAACCATTTTATTGACTCTAATAAGCTTTTTGTATGTGAGTGCACACTTTTTTGTTCTATGATATCCTCAAATGGATTGTGATGGCCCTATTGGAAGCATATTAGTGCATTATCCAGGGTATCCATCCGCAGGGTCTTAAAAAGTCTTGATTCCAACAATTCGAATTTGAGGCCTTAAAATGTCAAAATCTTCTCAAATCTCATAAAACGTCTTAAAGATGAATTAGAAAAGTCTAAAAAAATCTACGTATGTTACTTTCATTTAAAACAAGCATAAACTTCAGTCTTACTTTTTTTTTTTTTTTTTGTTTTTGTTTTTTGAGGGCGTAAAACCGCAACTACAAAACGGAACTAAAGTAGGCTACCTTTGGTGCCCGATTAGAATTTAGCGGGCACCACCAGCTTGCGTGCTGTGCGTGCGCAGCTGTGTTTTGTCACAGCTTAGCAGCAGATAAAACTTACCGAAAGCCCACAGCAAAGCCAAATTAGGGGACGGCGTGGCGCGGTTGGTAGAGTTGGCCGTGTCAGCAACCTGAGGGTTCCTGGTTCGATCCCCAGCTTCTACCACCCTAGTCACGTCCGTTGTGTCCTTGAGCAAGACACTTCACCCTTGCTCTTGATGGGTCGTGGTTAGGGCCTTGCATGGCAGCTCCCGCCATCAGTGTGTGAATGTGTGTGTGTGTGCGTGTGTGAATGTGGAAATAGTGTCAAAGCGCTTTGAGTACCTTGAAGGTAGAAAGCGCTATACAAGTATAACCCATTTACATTTACGTGCAGAAGATGGGTAAGTTCCAGTTCAACGATTTATGGCTTCAAAATGATCAACTTAATGCGTGTTTGAAGCCGGTGGATGGAAACGTATAAAGTGTTTAGGGAAGCGTTTAAAAACGGTGTAAGTGATTGATATGATAATGTAAAACCTCAAAAATCCAGGATAAGTTTGCGTCAAAAGCTTCTGTAACGCCACAAGCACTTGCACGACTATACAAGGATCAACTTAATCCCCCTCGCCCACCAAAAGGAGTGTTATGTGGGTAAAGTGGCAGGCAATTGCCGAAGGAGAATATGAGATGTTTACTAGTGAAATCACACTATTACCTACAGTAAACACACACATTTTTCTGTGGCAGTAGTGTATTTACAGCAGTAAAACTATAAAAAAGCTATTCTCTTATATTATTTATTCCAATAATTTCAGGTCATGTTCTCATGCTAATCTTTTCTCCAGGTTTATACAGCAACTGATATTAAACCCTTTAAAAGTTGTCTGTTTAGTGTTTACACTCAGTTTGTGGTGATGTGAGCAAAGCAAGGAAGATCTAAGAGAATGTCATCTTAGGCTGAGGAGGGACACGCGGTAGAAAATGGATGGATGGATGGATGGATGGATCTTGTCATGCTTAAATAAAAACTAGTTCTTGTTTATCAGCAATATTTTTTCAAAAGACAGATACAAATGTATTAATACAAACCACATACAAAATGAGCTGACCAAATTTGAATGTTAATTAGTTAGTTAAACCATTTTGTTTTCCTATGTGAAAGATCAGTGAATGAATTCATATACTTACAATTCATTCTGGCGCTCTGATTTTCCTTTGTCTTTGTACTTTTTTTGTCCGTATGGATATGAAATGGTCTTAAATTATATTCATTATGGTCTTAAAAAAGTCTTAGTTGAAACCTGCAGAGACCCTTATCAAAAAGGCTTTTTCCTGCTGCCTATACTGTTTTCTATTTTCCTTCTACTTTGTTCATTCCTCATACCACAGAGATGATCTCTCCCACCTCCTCCTAGGTGATTTGTCTTCTTCCTGTCTCAATGTTGCTACCCTTCTTTTGATTTTCACCTCCGTGTTTTTTCTCTTTCTCATCACACTGTGTCCCCTCGCCCTCCCACACCCTGTGTGTCCTCTATGGTTTCTCACTGCAACATCGTTTGTACCATCCCTTCTCTATTCTGCACCCGTGTCTGCGTCAGTCCCCCGCTCTCTTTCCCCCTGTCTTGTGGAGGTTGAGCCCTTTGTGGGGACGCAACGTCGGAGACCTCTCCCCTTCTGCCTCTGCTGTTCCCCTGAAGGTAATGTAACCTCGCCGCCTCTGCTTGACGGGTGTGGCAGGTTACTATGGCAACCACAGGGGTTCTCCAGAACCGGGCGACCCTCTTGAACCCTTTGTCATCATCTTGCCCTTTTACCCATTCTCTCTTTTTGTTTTATTGTGGCTCAGTAATTTCCCCAGAATATCAAATTTAAAGGGGAAACTACTTTGTGCTGTGTGTTTTAAACCAACCGCATGTTTCTGGTTGGTTAAATATCTACATAATTAAATAGTCAATCCCAGTGGATGGGTTTTTTCTTCTTTTTTTTTTTTTGGGTAAAAAGTAGTGTCATAAAATCCCCAAAAAGCAGGGTAATGAACACCTGTGCCATGGCTATAGCTTGCAGGCAAGGTTATTATTCAGGAGTGTGAACCATGCATGGTGTGAAGATGTGTTATAAATATTTAAACCCTGCATAAAGCAAGTTTTACAATTTAATGAATCATATGGTTTGTTCTGTTGTGTGGCCAACACCTGCCTGTGGTGATTTTGCTTGGGTTTCAAATTGTGTGAAGACACAATCTTTTGTTTTCCTGTGTTATCTGATTGATTTCTGCTTTACAGCTGTTTTTTTGTTTTGTTTGTTAGTCTGCCTCTCACTGGGAGCTGTCTTGCGCTGTCTTTGGAACCTTGGGCTGAGGGCTGGTGGTGGTGGGGATGGTCAATAAGGTTGATATACTTTGGAGATGGAGTGGAAAAAAATCATAACTAGGTGGTCTCGAAAACTCAAGCCATAATTCTCTGGCTGCCCTTTCAACTACGCAAACATTTTCATTTTAATGGCGCCTGTGCTTCATCTTGGCCAAGAATGTTGTGCTACATTGAAATTTCCTTTCAATCATCTGCTGCTGCCATTTAACAAAAGGGGTTCATATCTCCTGTCGCATGCAATGGGGAGAAAAGGCTGACTTCTCTTAGCATGGCAGACCTAATAGTACAGTTTGAACCCAGCTATTGGTTTATATAGACATTACATTTTTATTTGATAATTCATTCAACCCTTGTATGAGTGCTGAGAGACGACCATTCGCACATTTCAACATTGAATTGTGATATGCATAATATAGCAGTGTCAGGGCTCAAATGTCAAATGTACTTATAACTATTGCTTTTCTCGGCCCGAGATAGTGGCAATCCTGCAGAAACTAAGGCTGGATTTGCACTACAGCACATGTGTGAAATTAATTGCCCGGGGGCCAGTTATTGCCTGCCACATCATTTTATGCAGCCTGTGAAAGCTTGGAAATAGTAAAGCATTTCATCATTATGTATTTGATCTTTCAATTTTGACATAAAGATTAGCCTGCAATTGCATATCTTCTAAACGTTATAATTATCTGATCACGCAACAAGATATTTCAAAAATGTTTTCGTTATCAATAAATAAATACCTAAATTAGGGGTGTCCTGATACGTTTTCACTTTTGATACAATACCAACATTGTAACCTTAAGTTTTGGCCGATACCAATATTGACCTAATACAATATCAGCAGAAATCATATAGACTTTTAACAAGGAATGTTAGAAAAGGTTTGACCAAGTGAAATTATTTAAACAGTTATTGATGGTAATTATGAAAAACACTAACCTACATACATATAATCATCTGGAATGGAATAATGCTGTCTTTAAATTGAAATGGAGTAGTAATTCGTTTTCTGGTGACACCTAATGGCCACATAAAATGTATTAAATTAAGCTCATGACAGTATGTTGAATAATGTGGACATGTTTGTTACTGGATACTTTCGAATACACTTCTGCTTTAGACTTTAAATGTAAGTAGTATGCAACTGTAATTATTTTATACTTTATATTGACAAATGTAGTGTTTTAGACTGTAATATTGATCAATAAAGGACACAATTTAGGTATGTTTAGTTTGTGTGCTATATAGTGTGCTTACTGTAGCTGTTGTGTACTGTAGCTGCTAACTCTGAGTGGCTTACCATCTTTACCTTTTGTAAATGACTTCACTAAAATACTACAAAAGACCAAACTTGTGTGCTTTTTGGAGGACATTTAGCTGTGAACTGGCTGCCCAACTTTGCACAAGTAAGGACTGCTTTATCAGAGATCATCTGATACTTGCTTTTTTTGCTGATATCGGATTGGGACACGCCAAACCTAAATACCTGCTTGTCAGATTGACTTATTATTTCAAACTAAGTCAGCCATCACTAAAAATATAAGGCAATTATACTTTCACATATACAGTTTATTCACTGTTACAAGCGGCCGTCCAAGGGCAGTCGTAACTGCGAGGTGGCCCTGAATGGAAACAAGATTGACACCCCCACACTACAGTGGTATTATTTTTATGTACTGTATGCATCAGGATATACGCTTGGATCCAACATATCTGCCAATAGTGACTGCAATGTAAACAAATCATTCTGTCTACTAATAAGGTACATCCAAACTGAGCTAGGCTCTTTTTAACTTCCAAGTTCTGTCTTCCAGATGTTTGTTGGGTTTCTGCTCTGGCATGTACAATAGTTTGTTATTCTGTTTTGGCCGCGTGCACACCGATGTTTTCTTAGGTGTTGCATAAATTATACAGCACGGTATTGGATATGATTCATTGGACTATAAACAAATATCCATCGATACATTTTCTACCGCTTGTTTCTCTTGAGGTTGCGGGGGGGCTGATAACATAAAACAAACAATTATACACACTGTAAATGGGAATTGAGCACTCATATCTGCAGTGTAAATCCAGCTCAAAGAACCAATCAGATTGTTCTGATTGATCCCTAATCGCTAACAAAGGTCAAATTTATGATGTACTGTATTACTGTAAGTAACCACTATATTATGTGGTTTTTAATACAGCATTCTCTCAGCATTCACCTTCATTTTATGATGGAAAGGCAATTTATAGTTGATAAATGTTGTTTTCTCTTCAGCTGCTTTGCATTTATTGGATTTTAATTATTCTATTTTCGCTGATGGGTCATTAGTTGGGCTGAGTAGGACTGGGTTTTTTTTTAGTCTTTGGGTTTAGTCCAAAGTTTTGGCTGCTGATTTTCTTTCGGCTTGTTTTATTCCTCCCACATCCCCCACCACTTTGTATTCTGATGAACCGACAAGAGAATGAACGATAGAGTGGCTCCAAAAGAACATTTACGCATGTCACACAGACCAAACCAGGTTAATTAAATAGATTATTCCAACTATTGATTTTGTTTCTACTACACGTTTGTTTGTGTGTCAGGGTTGGTTGTATGCACACCTCACTGAAGTTGAATCCTCCATGCCATCTTTCTGTGACCCTGTGAAGTATGTACCAACACACCGCATTGGTGTGGAGTCCATCCTTCTACCTCACCATCCCTCAGCAAGGACGTCCTTGCCTGGCTGTCATTGCATTACCAGACATTGGCCCTTGTGTGTTCTTGTGATGCCCTGGCTGTTGCCTCGGCTCTCGTTTTGAAATTCTGATTGCTCTTTTCTACAGGCATGGGCAAGAAGGATGATCCCAAACTAATGCAGGAGTGGTTCAAGCTAGTTCAGGAGAAGAACGCCTTGGTCCGCTATGAATCAGAGCTCATGATATTGTAAGTCATATACTTGTGCTTTAGCTTTAACTACGGCCTACTTTCTGGTTGGTGACGTTATGTGAAAAGACTCAATATGAAGCACACTGCAGCTTCTGGAAGAAAACTTTGGAACGTTGGTCATAAAGACAGTGGAATTCTATGGCAGTTCAGAAAAAGGGTCCTTGCAATGTTTGCCAATATTTATTTTCTAACAAATTTTAGTTTATTTTACAATTTATATTAGGTTTTTGGTGTTTTTACTTAAGTTAAGCATTTTGTTTTACTTAGTAATATATAAAGTCTTAAACCAACTTTTTGTACCTATTGTTACCTGTTTTTGTGTATTTGAGATCTACATTAGCCCCGAAAATATAAAATTAAACCATGGAAGCATTGCGGAGATTTTCATAGAACAATCTTGCCTTCATTTATACTTCCTTCAAAAAAGCTTTTTGAAATTTGCACAACTTGTCCAACATGTGATGTCAGCAAATATCTCTATATGGTAAAGTTTTACTCCAAGAGTTTTGCGCGAGTCCGTCCTTGTAGTCTTGACAATTAGCTCCTTTTTCTCTATCCTCTTGTTGTGAGGCAGACTGGCACGTTTTCTGTTGCCATTTCTAGTACAAAGTCTAACTTCTATTTGTCAGTAGAGTCGATATAGAAGCGCTAAAAACTACATCATGGCTGACGGTGTAGAGACACGGTCGAAGTGGAGGCACACAAAATAAGACCGCCCACAAAACGGCAAATCCTCAAGAGACAGTCAGAAAGCGGCTTGAAGACGGTCTGTTAAACAAAATCTATGCAACATTTTGACTAAAGAAATTACCATTACATGTTATGTAGATCACAAGGAAGTGTCTTAAATTTAGAAAAATATACATAATATGACCCCCTTAGATGTGACTTGTTGAAGCCAGCATTGACCCTAAGCTCCTCCCACCACCCTGGTTCGATCAAGTAAATCACTGAGAGGGAATTAAATGTCCTTGCCTTGATGCTGTCATTAAAGGAAACATCAATCAAATATGATATGAATCAGAGCTGATTATTTGCTGCAGCCGAGTTATTACTACAGGGGTGGCGTCGCTCAGAGGGTGGAGCAGCAGTGCAAGCAACTTTAGGGTTGCAGGTTTGATTTCAGCCTCCGCCATCGTAGTCACTATTGTTGTGGCCTTTGGCAAGACATTTTACCCACCATACTCCCAGTGCCACCCACACTAGTTTAAATATAGCTTGAAAAACATGTAGATAATGGGTTTCACAATGTAAAAAGCTCTTTAGGTCTCTAGAGAAAAAACGCTACATAAAATATAATTCACTTGACTTTACTACTACGGCTGCAACATTTTTTTTCATGAAAAAGTTAATCCACGCAAATCTGATAAAATAACTTTAATTATACATAACATTACAGTATGTATGTTACCAGATAGAGCAGAGTCCTTAATGACTCAGCATCATCAAGCACAAAAGCTGCAAAATGTTCTCTTCTTGATTATATTATGCAACACACGAGTACATCTGTTTTTGCACGCCCCACTTTTTGTATGATTAGGTTTTCGATGTTAATTTTCGCCAAACTTTTGCCCCCCATTTTCATAGACCGCCTTGTTAATCGTACAGCCAAAGCATAACCAACTAGTTACTTTGCCGCCGTATCATTCTGCGAAATTGGGTCCCTAACAAAGTATCCCACGTGTTGTTGACTGAGCCATTGTGCTTTTCTTATGGATTATGACAGCAAAATAACCCACTATGAGGCCAAAGGAAGTTGTGAGTCCTAGCACTTCGATACAGAAGGTGAAAAACACGATTGAATTCAAAATAAAACGTTAAGCAACGTACAAAGGTGGTTTTAGCTTGGCTCTCGATATTGCTTCACTTTTATTAAAACTCAATTTATGTCTGGCCTTTTAGAACCTTCTTGCATGGAACTTTCTCACTTCTCATTTTTCAGGGTGTGTTAAAAACGCGTAAACCTTGATGATATGTCATTGTGAGATTGATACATGAGATGCACCTCCTATGTGCCATGTAGATCAGAGTGTTGGCCATAACCCTTTTTGAATGGTTTCTTCAGATATCAGCCTCCGTTAATGTTTGAAGTAACTTCAGAGCTACTGTATTTGTCATGGTTATTAAAGGTGTTTATCTACATTTTGTCTCCAAGCGCCAGAGAATTGGAGCTCGAGGACCGACAGAGTCGACTGCAGCAGGAACTCAGGGAGCGAATGGCTGTGGAAGGTGATTTTGTTGAATTAATTAACCTAATACAAACAATTTGTTTATTCTATACATATCAAAACCACCAACTGGTGCAACACATTAAATGTATAGTCTTCCGTCTGCATCCACTTTTGCATCATCCGACAAGATTGTTGTAGTATTTCCAATGACAAGGGGACTCACTTCACACAGGTAAATTATATATATCCCTGTTAGCCACCTAGCTAATTACAGACCTGTTTCTTTACTTCCACAAGTTTCTAAAATTATTGAGAGACTAGTTAATAACAGATTAGACAAATTCATAAACAACACTAGAACACTCACAGAGAACCGGTACAGATACAGAGCTCACATTTCAACAGGAAGTGATCACCAATGCAATAGATTGTAAACATGGTGCAGCTGCAGTGTTTATAGATCTAACGAAAGCCTTTGACACAATTAATCTTAAAATCTTAATAAAACAAATTATGAATGTATGGCATCAGAGGATTGGTCTTGAACTGGGTGTGAGAAACTCCTTAACCAAAAGGGAAAGCAATATTTGAAGTTAAGCAAACACACATCTACAACGTTAAATATATCCTGTGGCGTACCCCAGAGATCAATACTGGCACCAAAACTGTTCAATCTGTATGTTAGTATTAAAGTTAGTATTACTTGCAGGCAATACTATTGCGTTTTGTTCTGGAAAAAACATACAGAAGCTCATAGGATAGGCACAACAGGGAAATTACGTTCTTGCAGTGCAGGTTTGTACATATAGTAGCAGAAGTAAAACGTGATGAAAAACAAAAACAAAAAAATATTATTTCTACATATTGTGTACTAATATAAGTAGATAAAAGATCAAATAAAATGAAAAACAATAACATCCGTATTGCACACTAAGAAAAACGATCACATTAATGCGTTGTAAAGTCTGATGGCTGTGGGTAGAAAGGACCTGCGGTCGCACTCCTTCTGAAGGAGCTACTCATGGCCTCCACATTGCTGTGCATGGGGTGAGAGGGATTGGACATTATGGATGTCAACTTGGCCAGCATTCTTATGTCAGCCACCTCCTCAATGCTGTCTAGAGGGCAGCCTAGGACGAAGTCAGCTCTCTTAATTAGTGTATTAATAAATTAAAGAGATGGTTTGACAAAATCAGACTATCCTTCAACCTCAGTAAAATGTTATTTGGTCACAGTCGAAGAGAACCTTAAAACCTTTAGTATATTAGTACATGGAATTAAATTATGGTATGGATTAAGCAAATAAATCAATCAATGTACTAATATGATTCAGTTTAAGAAACTGTTACAAACTGCAATGAAGAAGAATCATGATAAACATTTAGAATTTATTGAAAATTAGATCATCTTATTCATCTTACTATTTGAATTACAACTTACTTTACTATTTATTTATTTTTTGTAGAATTGTATTATTTATGCAGTAAATTGTGTACACATTGAGAACAGAAGGTGAATAAAAGTGTTAGTAATTGTTCTCAAATGGAAAAGAAGTAGAATTAAGTAAGCTCTGCTTTTTCCTATTCTTTTTCGAACATATTGAAAAGAGAAACTAGAAATTGTTATGTACAGTGGGTATGGAAAGTATTCAGACCCCTTAAAATTTTTCACTCTTTGTTTTGTGCAGCCATGCCAATTAAAAAACATCATTTTATTTCTCATGAATCTACACTTTTGTAAATTTTCTTTTGGTCATAACTATTCAGACCCTTTGCTGTGAGACTCACATTTAAATCCCATGCCGTCCATTTTCTCTGATCGTCCTTAAGGTTGGTTTTGCTCCTTCATTGGAGTCCAGCTGTGTTTAATTAAACTGATTGGACTTGATTAGGAAAGGCACACACTTGCCTATTTCGGAACTTACAGCTCACAGTGCATGTCAGACAAAATAAGAATCATGAGGTCATAGGAACTGCCCAATGAGATCAGAGACAGAATTTTGGCAAGACACAGATCTGGCCAAAGTTATAAAATAATTTCTGCAGCACTCAAGGTTCCTAAGAGCATAGTGGCCTACATAATCCTTAAATGGAATAAGTTTGGGGTGACCACAACTCTTCCCAGACCTGGCCATCCAGCCAAATTGAGCAACCAGGGCCTTGGTGAGAGAGGTAAAGAAGAACCCAAAGATCACTGTGGCTGTGCTCCAGAGATGCAGTAGGGAGATGGGAGAAAGTTCCACAAAGTCAACTCCACCAGTCAGGGCTTTAAGGCAGAGTGGCCGGACGGAAGCCTCTCCTCAATGCAAGACATATGAAAGCCAGCATAGTTTGTCAAAAAACACATTAAG
Organism: Entelurus aequoreus; assembly: GCF_033978785.1. Classification (NCBI taxonomy): domain Eukaryota; kingdom Metazoa; phylum Chordata; class Actinopteri; order Syngnathiformes; family Syngnathidae; genus Entelurus; species Entelurus aequoreus. The sequence continues at coordinate 11,685,715 of NC_084754.1, read as the reverse complement.
GACACCCAGACTATGAGAATACGATTGTCTGGTCTGATGAGACCAAGATTTAACTTTTTGGCGTTAATTATTAGCGCCATATGTGGAGAATACCAGGCACTGCTCCCTAATATAATCCCAACAGTGAAACATGGTGGTGGCAGCATCATGCTATGGGGGTGTTTTTCAGTTACAGGGACAGGATAACTAGCCGCAATTGAAGGAAAAATGAATGCGGCCAAGTACAGAGATATTCTGGAAGAAAACCTTTTCCAGAGTGCTCAGGACCTCAGACTGGGCCGAAGGTTTACCTTCCAACAAGACAATGACCTTAAACACACAGCTAAAATAACCAAGGAGTGGCTTCAGAACAACTTTGTGACCATTCTTGACTGGCCCAGCCAGGGCCCTGACCTAAACCCAATTGAGCATATCTGGAGAGACCTGATAATTACCAACCTTCACAATCCAATCTAACAGAATTGGAGAGGATCTGCAAGGAAGAATGGCAGAGGATCTCCAAATCCAGGTATGAAAACCTTCATCATTCCCAAGAAGACTCTTGGCTGTACGAGCTCAAAAGGGTGCTTCTACTTAATACTGAGCAAAGGGTCTGAATATTTATGACCATGTGATATTTCAGTTTTTGTCTTAATGAATTTGGAAAAATGTCAACATTTTTTTTGTCAAGATGGGGTGCTGAGTGCACATTAATTTAAAGGGGTCTCAAAACTTTCCGTACCCACTGTATCATGCTGTTACTGTATGCATGTTCGAAATAAACTTAAAACCATGGCTCAGCGTTGTATGTATACTGTATGATTTCTTTATGTGGTTTATGTTGCCTTCACCAGACCACCTGAAGACTGAGAAGGAGCTTGCACAGGAGAAGCAGATCTTAAACGAAATGCTGGATGTTGTGGAGCAGCGTGATGCCCTGGTGGCCCTCCTGGAAGAGCAAAGGCTTCGAGAGAAAGAGGAAGACAAGGACCTGGAGGCTGTGATGCTCTCTAAAGGCTTCAACCTCAATTGGGTTTAATGAGAGTCAACTAATTGCCCGCAATGAGCTTGTGTAAGGTCTTCTTTGATCCGTTGATCTGAAACCTTCTCATCTGCAGCAGTGTACAGTTTGCCAATACGCAAACACAACATTCGTTGCTGCCGATATCCTGGTTGAGGTTCCCTTCAGCGTTCACGCATCCTCAGCCTACAGGCGGTCCCGGTTAATCACTTTGCAGGTTTGTGCTGGCTCCGTGGGTGGAGCGACAGTTTGTTCACAACTTTATCATCACAGCCTTGAAGTGCTGGCACCGTTGGGAGCATGTTTAAAGACTTGTCTGATTCAAAATGTTCTAAAGGGAACCTTGCAGTTTGGTCCTGCTGATGTAAAGGATTTTTTTTTTGTAAATAGTTGTGTAGAAGCAGCCTCATTTTACAGAAAATCCTGTCTTTTCTGAAAACATACAATATCGCAGGAAGACGGCCTTTCTACCCACTGACTTCTTCATCCCAGTCATCCACAAACACAACTTTCATGTAATTGTTAGCGTTTTTGTTGCTTTCGTCAGATCTGCATTTATCCGTTGCATTCACACAGTAGTGCCCACGATGTCCTGCATTTGCACTTGTGCGTGAGCCACACACACACATCTATAAGCCATTGTATGTAAAGTAACCCGTGAAGACTGCGGCCGTGATCCGTCACAGGAGTTTTGTTGGTTCATGAATGCAAAGACACAAAGTACGGACGTCATACAAAGCCCACTTGCCACTTTACGAGATGCACAGAGGACGTGTAATGATTCACCATCCTTTTTATGATTTTGTTATAAAGTCCCTGCAAAGCAATGAAAGGACTATACAGGATTTGACCACGGCCCGTCACGTTTGCTAACAGCCTTATTAATTTTAAAGATCAAAGTGATGCATGTTGACTGTCAGCCCTGTAAAAGTCCATAGGAAAGGTTGTCATTGTAAAGGATAAGGTAGTTCAAAGGTCAAATCAGTCAACCAGTCTTCCACCGATGTCAGGAGCATAAATCAAATCATTGTGATCTAGAATGCTTGGTGTAGCCATTGATATTTATATTTGTTTTATCTTCTAAATGATTGGCAGGCCAACACATGCTTGTTTGCCTTGGTTTTTAGAATTTTTCTCGTATTTATTGTTAATCTGCCATACTTTTATTGCGCCCCATGTAAGAGACTAAGGGCCTGATCTGTTAAGGCAAGGCAAGGCAACTTTATTTGTATAGCGCTTTTCATACACAAGGCAGACTCAAAGTGCTTCACAAACAACAAACTGAAATGAAAGAAAATAAAAGCAAAATTAAAATGCAGACAATAAAAATAAAAACAGTGCGGACGTTAAAAGACTAAAAGATTTAGCTGAAAGCTAAGGTGAACATAAAAGTCTTCAGTCTAGTTTTAAAAGTAGTCAGAGTTGGGGAGAGTCTGACATCTTCAGGAAGTTTATTCCAGCTATTTGTTGCATAGTGACTGAATGATGCGCTCCCTTGATTAAGATCCAAATAGCGTGCTAAATTGTGTGTGCAACCTATACAATTTGTGTGTGCTATTAGTTATCTATTAGGACTGCGTGCACACCGCCTCATTTAAATGAGGATTTGCATATATGCCCACTGTCACCATTGAAACACTCATATCCCTCCACATTTATGGTATCAAATAGTCCAACATGATGCATTGCGCACAAATGTAATAATATCCACATTTTCTAGGCCATTTTGAAGCACAATCTAGTCAACAGAACGTAGTAGGTGCGCTCTATTAGGCGACGCGGTGTTGTTATGGCGTGTCCGGATGCATGAAAATGCATATTGCAACTAGAGATATATTAATATATCTTTTATATGATGAAAAAAAGGCTAGCAGACACCAAAACAAATCATTTAAATTGGTTTTAATCAGCCCCTTAAGTCATTCAGCAGCTATAAAATTACATTGCGTAGACGATAAGGCTACGTTTTATTCATGACAGTTTGAATATGTTGACACGTGCACATAGGTCTGTCTTCGCAAGCAAGATCGCCTCCTTTCACACAGCCATTATTTGTGTGTAACTGCTAGTTTTATGCACACTTAAAATGTGCTAAATAGAGACAAAACGGTGACTGCTGAACAGTTTGTCTTGCTGAATCATGTTGCAAATGCTAAATGATTATATTTGCATCTCCTCCCAGTTTTGTGCGCATTCTAATGTTCAGCATAAAGACGTGCATGCTAAGTAGATTTACTTTGCTCACAATCCTGCAAGCAGATGAGCTTTACATGCGCAATCAAGTTTGCACGTTTTAATAAATACAAACCTTTTAAGAGATCAGGCCCTATGTCGTCCATCATGTCTGCAGCAGAGCACAATTCACAATTTTTTTTATTTATTTAAAATTGTGTTTAAATTTAATTTGAGCTGAACAAACTTTCATAACACACGACATGAAAAACAATTGGATGGTTTATTATTATGTTCCTCTTTAAAATACATTTTAACAGCAAAGTTACTGCCTCCAAACATGGAAGATTATAATAGTCTTTATTGATTTGATGTGTTTAGCATTGCTACCTCACAGTTAAGGGGTAAAAAAAAAAAAATCACATTTGACCTTTCTTTGTTTGTGTGTACTTGTGTGTGGGTTTCATTGTTGGTGTAAAAAGTCGTGTTTTTCTGCTTCTGGGATTAACACTACTACTTACCAACATCAGAAAGGGTGTTTGATTGTACACGTTTATTTGTATTTACATGTAAGGGAAAATTGTACACATTTTTATGTATTTACATGTAAGGGAAACTAGCAAAAGACCCACCTTGAGATTCATTGACAGTATCACACTGTTCGCTTATGTTTACAAATGCATATCCATATTCACTCTTGTATCGTCATGGTAACGTGACTGTTGCACATTTCAACACACTTCAAAAAAATGCCTTTTCGTTTATACTGTCCCTCTTTTTGCTTGAGTCTGTCTCTCACTGGACGCGACGATTTGTCCGTTTATTTTTATTTTCTAAAGGAATGTTCTGGAGCAAATGCTGTGGACATTTTGCATCAAATCCGAACAGAGTGAGGTGAACTTTTACCCATAAAGAAAACAAACGCAAGTGGTCACTGTTTTACAGCGCCTACACTGTACATGCTACATGTATGAGTTGGTATTTGCTATGATTTGAAACACTCTAGGTTGTTGTGTGTGTGCGTGTGACATGATTGTAATGATATTTATTAACGTGTGAAAAGTGTATTATATGTAAAGAATGAGAATCCTAATTTTTAAACTTTGGTTGACACATCTGTAAATGCTTTGTGTAGCTTGAAATGCATATATGGGTGTTGTATGTGTGCTGTAAACAGCAATAAAACAATGCAGTTTTTAACTTTTTTGCTTCATTTCATACTCCAAAATTATTTGAGAAATTTTTATTTTTAAATTTTGAGGACATTTTGCATATTTGTCAGGGTAGTTTAAATTCAGTCAGGATTGTGGCATTAATTTTGTGTAAAATTTGGTTTATCCGTTATACAGTTCTCAATACCGGGGTAGAGCGGAATATACTGTACGTTAGGTCAGGAAAAAACGAAAGAGGCTATATCATCCCTACAAGCCTGTTTTGCACGTTTCCCTGCTTGTCAGGGGATTTTATTGAAAAACATCTTCAATAAAATCCCCTGACGAGCAGGGAAACCTGCGAAACAGGCTTGTAGGGATGATATAGCCTCTTATGTTTTTTCCTGACCTAACGTATATTCCGCTCTACCTCGGTATTGAGCACTGTATAACGGATAAACCACAGAAACTTTGACTATACATATGTATTGTATGTATGTATTTTAAAAAAAATTAAAAACATAATACAATTACAAATAAATGAAGACATAAAAAATAGGTATACATTACTAAAAAAAAACTGACGTGTTGTGTAAAACTAAATACAATAATCAAATTTTACTCCCTTAAAAAAACAGTGATGTTGGATACTGTGTGTATACACTCACTGGCCACAATATACTGGCACTTGCATCATGATTAAATTCTAAATGCAATTTTACATTCATTGTATGCCTAAACTAAACATGTGCAGTCTTTACGTTTTCGCTTGAAATACAATTTATGTCGGAGTATCCTGAAAAAACGCTCAACAAATGCGTCTCTATATCGCTCATGTGTTGCAGGTAATTATTTGTCTTACTTTGAAAGGGTGGGATTTCCGGAGAAACTTCCGGATTTTTACTTCCCTCTAACTTTACACTCAACTTAGGTGAAGAGCCAGTCAGACAGAGTTGCAGACTCGTGGAAACGTCAACACATTTCATAAAAAATGAATGCTTTGAGCTTCAGAGACTGTGAGGTGAGTCCGAATTTGGGGAATAAATCACATTTGTATGGCGTATTGACTTAATGGGATGGAAAATATTTCAATTTCGTAATAATATTCACAAGTTATAACTTATAACCAAGGTGGTATTGGTCGAAGTGACTTGTTGGATATGTTAGCTAGTACCATAGTGTTCTCATGAAGTACACTCATTTTTGTTACTGGAACTTTACTTTTGTTTACTTATTTGTTTCAGGCGTGGAGGGCTGAGGGTCTTCCATTGTCCACCAGCAGCAACGAAGCGTGCAAACTTTATGACGCTATTCTCACTCAGGTAGAACACGCACACACAATTTTGTAATTGTTACCTTCTTGAGACCTCCGAAAAATGCCTCCCCCTTTAGGACCACCCTTTCTAGATATGTAAAGATTAATTATATATATATATATATATATATATATATATATATATATATATATATATATATATATATATATATATATATATATATATATATATATATATATATGTATGTATGTATGTATGTATGTATGTATGTATGTATGTATGTATGTATGTATGTATGTATGTATGTATATATATATATATATATATATATATATATATATGTATATATATATATATGTATATATATATATATATATATGTATGTATATATATATATATGTATATATATATATATGTATATATATGTATATATATGTATATATATGTATATATATATATGTATATGTATATATATATATGTATATGTATATATATATATGTATATATATATATATATATGTATATATATATGTATGTATATATATATATGTGTATATATATATATATATATATATATATATATATATATATATGTATATATATATATATGTATATATATATATATATATATATATATATATATATATATATATATATATATATATATGTATATATGTATATACATATATATATATATGTATATATGTATATACATACTATGTAAATTAGTTGGAATTTCACAAGAAAAAGGTCACAGTTTAACAACAAAATTTGTGCAATATTATGATAAAAGTTGGAATTTTTACTCAATAACAGTTGCACTTTTACAAGAAAAGCTTAAAATATTTGCAATTTTATGAAAAAAGTCGTAATTTTAATCGACAAAAGTCACAATTCTATAAGAAAACTGTAAACTTTTGGCGATATTATTATAATAACAGGAATTTCCCTTGGCAACATTATGACAAAAGTCATAATTGTACTCCAAAAATGTCACTATTTTACGAGAACAACAAAAAAAATTGCAATATTGTGATACAAGTCAGAATTGTGTATGACAAATGTCACCATTTTGCATTAAAAAGTAACAATTTTACATGAAAAAGTAATACATTTACTAGAAAATTTTGCAGTATTACAGAAGCAGAAAGAATATAAGAAATTGTTCCCAATTTTATAAGTAAAAAGTCGACACATTGTGAGAAAAAGACTGCTTTTAATTATTTTATTTTTTTGGGAATTTTTTTGTGTGTAATTGGTTTTTAATCTTCATTATTTAGATAGGCTCCAGCACCCCCCGCGTCACCGTAAGGGACAAGCGGTAGAAAATGGATTGATGGATGGTTGGATTATTAACTTTAAGTTATTACAGTATGTCTCTATATAGATATTTATTTAATTTTTTTAATTAATTTTAGCCAAAGGGGGCGCATTTCAATTTTCTTGCACACACTTGTTATTACATATGTTGGCCAGAGGGGGAGCACTTCACCTTTTTACACACTTGTTATTTCATATGTTGACCAGAGGGGGAGCACTTTTAAAACCGACACAGTCAATTTGAAAAATCCCTCCTTTTTGGGACCACCCTAATTTTTATAGATTTCACCACCAGGGGTGCAAATTGGACATTCTCTATTAGATGCAATGGTTTTCCGTATTGGGACCATGATTTATGTCCTAACTTGTCCTCATATGGAAGGTACTTTTCCTTGTTGATGGCTCAAGAAGGGTAGAAATACAAGAACACACACACGCACACACACACAGAGATAACAAGATAACAATGTTCACTATGCTTGTTATCACATATCAAAGTCTTTAAGTATGATAGATTAAGTTACATGTGCTCAGATGTGCTTTGCCCTGGTTAACATACAGTATATTGAATTCATATTTAGTTACAGTTCCTAAACTTGCAGTAGTTTTCAATAAACCAACAAAAACAACTAAATAACTCATTATTATTGTTCCATGCATTGGCCACCTATTGGAAGCTTCTATGTTTAAAATAAAGGCAATTTTTAATAAGATGTTGAGTAATTTTAATTGCAAGTTGGTAATAAAAATGTATAAGTCGTGTAATTGTGTCATTGTTTGTCTTCTAGTATGCAACATGGCGCAACATTGAAAGCATTGGAGGAGTCGAAGGGTGCTTTTCTGCTATCAAAGTGGCAGATCCTAATTTTGGTAATATGATATCTTCTAATTTTAATGATTTTTACAGGCAACACACCCCGGCGGGACTTTAGACAAAAGCAAGGACATTTTGGTAACATATTGCAGCGATTAATTCTCTAAACACGTTTTTTAGGCAGTCGCTAGCAAGAATGCTACGAGTGCATCGTCAACAAGCAGTGAAAGACAATGTGTGTATATATATATATATATATATATATATATATATATATATATATATATATATAGTATACACACAGTATACGTGTGTATATATACATACATATATATCATATACATACATATGTGTCAGCATATAATTTGCATAATTGTTGATGATGCATATGTGTGTATATATATGTATATATATATATATATATATATATATATATATATATATATATATATATATATATATATATATATGTATGTATATATATATATATATATGTATGTATATATGTGTGTGTGTGTATGTATGTATGTATATATATATGTATATGTATATAAATGTATATGTAAATGAATGTATGTATGTATTTACAGTATATTTGTATGTGTATGTGTATATGTACAGTCGCAATCCAAAGTTTACTTACACTTGTATAGAACATAATGTCATGGCTGTCTTGAGTTTCCAATACTTTCTACAACTCTTATTTTTTTGTGATAGAGTGATAGGAGCACATACTTGTTGGTCACAAAAAACATTCATGAAGTTTGATTCTTTTATGAATTTATTATGGGTCTACTGAGAATGTGACCAAATCTGCTGGGTCAAAAGTATACATACAGCAATGTTAATATTTGGTTACATGTCCCTTGGCAAGTTTCACTGCAATAAGGCGCTTTTGGTAGCCATCCACAAGCTTCTGGCAAGCTTCTCGTTGAATTTTTGACCGCTCCTCATGACAAAATTGGTGCAGTTCAGCTAAATTTGTTGGTTTTCTGACATGGACTTGTTTCTTCAGCATTGGCCACACGTTTAAGTCAGGACTTTGGGAAGGCCATTCTAAAACCTTAATTCTAGCCTGATTTAGCCATTCCTTTACCACTTTTGATGTGTGTTTGGGGTCATTGTCCTGTTGGAACACCCAACTGCGCCCAAGACCAACCTCCGGGCTGATAATTTTAGGTTGTCCTGAAGAATTTGGAGGTAAACCTTATTTTTCATTGTCCCATTTAAAGCACCAGTTCCATTGGCAGCAAAACAGGCCCAGAACATAATACTACCACCACCATGACGAGACAAAGATTGAGCTCTTTGGTGTGAATGCCAGGCATCATGTTTGGAGGAAACCAGGCAAGGCTCATACCATCCCTACAGTGAAGCATGGTGTTGGCAGCATCATGCTGTGGGGATGTTTTTCAGCAGCGGGAATTGGGAGACCAGTCAGGATAGAAGGAAAGATGAATGCAGCAATGTACAGAGACATCCAGGTGCTGCAAAGTGGAATGGGCAAAACTGCCAAAAGATAGGTGTGCCAACCTTGTGGCATCTTATTCAAAAAGACTAGAGGCTGTAATTGCTGCCAGAGGTGCATCAAAAATTATTGTGAAAATGCTGTGAATACTGATTTTTTATAATTTTTTCATTTGCAATAAATTTGAAAGAAAAAAAAATAAATTTTCTTCATCATTATGGAGAATTGTTTGTAACATTTTGAGGACAAAAATTAATGTATTCAGTTTTGGAATAAGGCATAACATGCACCTAGGGATACATTGATTGGCAACACTAAATTGGCCCTAGTGTGTGAATGTGAGTGTGAATGTTGTCCGTCTATCTGTGTTGGCCCTGTGATGAGGTGGCGACTTGTCCATGGTGTACCCCGCCTTTCGCCCGAATGCAGCTGAGATAGGCTACAGCTCCCACCGCGACCCCGAAAGGGACAAACGGTAGAAAATGGATGGATGGATAACATTACAAAATGTGGAAAAAGTGAAGTGCTGTGAATACTTCTCGGATGCACTGTAGCATTTGGCATCACTGTGACTGCGGTGGGAGACGAGGAAAGACCGGTGTGTCGTTTTTTTTTAATGTTGATACGGCTACAATGTTATGCAGAGGTGTACTTACAACAATTTTATAGAGAAATTATACTCTTCGTACTATTCAACCCTGGACAGTGGACGGGCGCTTCTTCCAAAGATTGGGCGTAACAGAAAATAAATGAGAAACACTGGTTTAGGCAATCCGGTCCACAGAATGACTAGTTTATTGCGCGTAATGTTTGACTTACAGTGACGAAGAAGGTAATGACAACTAAAGCACAATTTTGCCAAAACCGTTCGTAAAAAAACAGATCGTACGTTCCAGTGTTTTTTCTTCCTTCAAAAACTTTTGTCAAACAACAACTTTGCTACTTTACTTGATGTCAAACAAGCACACATTTTATTTAAAATCTCAGATTGTGTATATGTTGTTTCCCTTAGATCCGCAATGTCAAAGTCAAGGCTCGCGGGCCAGATGTGGCCCGCAAGCCTTGAATGAATTATCCAAGGCCCCCGGGATGATATTTGATTAGTACCGTATTTTTCGGACTATAAGTCGCAGCTTTTTTTCATAGTTTGGCCGGGGGTGCGACTTATACTCAGGAGCGACTTATGCGTGAAATTATTAACACATTACCGTAAAATATCATACAATATTATTTAGCTCATTCACGTAAGAGACTAGACATATAAGATTTCATGGGATTTAGCAATTAGGAGTGACAGATTGTTTGGTAAACGTATAGCATGTTCTATATGTTATAGTTATTTGAATGACTCTTACCATAATATGTTACGTTAACATACCAGGCACGTTCTCAGTTGGTTATTTATGCGTCATATAACGTACACTTATTCAGCCTGTTGTTCATTATTCTTTATTTGAAATTGCCTTTCAAATGTATATTCTTAGTGTTGGGTTTTATCAAATAAATTTCCCCAAAAAATGCGACTTATACACCAGTGCGACTTATATATGTTTTTTTCCTTCTTTATTATGCATTTTCGGCTGGTGCGACTTATACTCCGAAGCGACTTATACTCCGAAAAATGCGGTATTAGAACCGGCCCAAAGGCCCCAGCTGCCTGCTGCTGTTTTGCACGCACCAATACTCCATCAGTGTTGGCGCTAGGAATTTTCAAAATGGGGTCCCAGGGACTCCATCAAGTCATAAAAATGGGGTCCCACAGTACATTTTTGGGGTCCCACTTTTTTGTAACCGTTTTGAAAACAAATGATAAACGTATTCATTCCTCTGTTGTATCTCACATTCTATATTGTGTTTTGGAAAAAGGTTGTCATAAACGTTACTTAATTCATTTTTTTTTAAATACAAAAGAAAACACATTTTTAGGCATATGTAAATTCTATTCACTTATAAACATTTATTCACTTTCTTCTTTCCTTCATGGATCTAAACTTTACGGCCGCCGGTATTATTTGCTATATTTTTATTGTAATATTTTCAGAAAGTGTTTGTTCTATTTTTGGCCAAAGTAAGACAAAGAAAACAATCTGAAGTTGTCTTTATTTTTTAGTTTTAATGCCATGATTTTAATAGTCTGGCCCGCCTGTTCACGGATTTTCCTCCATGCGGCCCCTGAGCTTAAATTAATTTCACACCCCTGCCTGAGAAGAATTTAAGGCAACATTGAGATTAATGAGTAGGAAGTCATTAATATCCTAATCCACTAAATAAGAATAGTACAACAAAAACAACAGTGTTGCAATAAAGCAGACACGCAGAAAAGTGTTTTATTTTGTTGGTTATACTCTACCATCAAAACAAAGCTTGTTTACCAATTGAATATACAGTATAAATAACACGGTAACCCTGAATTGTCAACACACAAAATGAATACTAAGACAACTAATTTCAGCAATAAAAATGTCCAAGAAACATTATTGTGCAGTGGGAAAGTCCAAAAAGCAACGCCTGTTGTGATGATTCTCCCCGCAGTGATGGGACATGTGATGAGCACAGGCTTGGAGCTGGTGGGAACGGCCACCTCGCCCCGCCTCAACCAACGTCTGGCCAGCGCTGTGAGGAATACCGTGGAGCTGGCCAACAGTCAAAACATCACACAGAGAGAGAAGCTCCACGTCAAGGCCATGGAGTTCTTCTCACATGGGTAAGCTTCAGGGTCATGTGATCAGGATCAGGCTTCTTGTTTGGGGGATTTAGGAATGTTGTTAGTTACGAAAAGGGTCCTTCAGTATAAATAACACAAGCACCAACTTTTAATGGGATCTATTGTAGAAATACAACAACACAGAAAGTAATGGCAATAGATGCCATTATGCTTGCATGAGTTTGGTGTGGATGAACTGAAGAGCCCCGACCTCAACCACATCAAACACCTTTGGGATGAAATAGAACCAAGGTTACAAGCTTGAAGGTTTCCGTTCGTTTATTGACTATCACAAATAGATTTGGCGCTATTTGTTTGCAAAAAAGCATGATAAAGCACCTGGTCTGCCAGAGAATAAGAAGATTGAGTCAGTGATATCAATGTTACCAACTTAGCGCCAAAAGAAGTGACAGGATGAAGGTCATTTGTAGTTCTACACATATTCGCTTTGTATTCCGTATTTTTCTAAATAGATTTCGTATTTTGCAACAAATAGATTGCAGTCCTTTGGGAAACACCAACAAAGATTTATTAAGTATTTGAATTAAATTAATTTACATAATTTGAATTTGAAATTTAAATTGGCTCCATTCGACCAGAAATGGAATTGAAATCACTAGAAGTGAAGGTAAATTTATTGCAACTCAGAGCATTTTCTTATGGCTAAATAACAGGAAGAATTTATCACATTTAACAAAGGTTTTGGCCTAAATATTAAAAATTATTTACTAACACTAAAATTAAACACAAATTTCCTCCACTTTGATTACAGAATTGCCTTTATTGTCATTATAAATATGTACAGTGATATGTTGCTTACACTTCTCGTTTTCTTGTGGAAAAATATTAAATCATTAAAATGCAATATAAAAGTAGCTTACAAAACTTAACTTAATACAAAACAGACACAAAAACAACCAAAATGACCTAAGATACTAAGCAGTGCTAAAATCCAAATTTAATTGCGACTTGATTTCAACGTTCCAAAGCGTGTAAAACTGAAACGTGTCCTCTATTGTGATATAATACAAACACCAAAACCAGTGAAGTTGGCATGTTGTTTAAATCGTAAATAAAAACAGAATACAATGCTTTGCAAATCCTTTACAACCTATATTCAATTGAATAGACTGCAAAGACAAGATAATGTTCGAGCTTGTAAACTTTATTTTTTGCAAATTTTAGCTCATTTGGATTTTGATGCTTGCAACATGTTTCAAAAAAGCTGGCACAAGTGGCAAAAAAAGACTAAAAAAGTTGAGGAATGCTCATCAAACACTTTGGAACATCCCACAGGTAAACCGGCTAATTGGGAAGAGAAATCTTGTTCGTTGGTTGACCTTTTTGATTACCTTGGTTGCCATTTTATCACAGAAAAGGTTAGCCTCTAGTATGGAACCTAGGTAGGTGACCTCATCTTTCCTGGTGATAACAATGTCACCCACTTTAATAGTGAAGTCACTGACTTTCTTAAGGTTGATTTGGGACCCAAATAGGATGGATTCCGTTTTACCTAAGTAAGCTAAGTAGAAATATCCATAACTCTTCGTTTTATACCTACAAAACTGGCCAAAATGCTAATGTATTAAAACTTAGCATGCTTGCAAGATAGTGCCAAGTTACAATATTCATGACTTTTAGTGTTATACTTACAAAAGTGGATAAAATGCTAACATGCAAACACTTAACATGCTAGCAAGATAGAGCCATTTCTATCTCACCTAAACGTCCTTACTTCAGGTCCTTTAGGTGTACTGCTGATATGTCCCAAAACCTTTGTCCAGGTGCTGCGTTGCAGAAAGAACACTGTGACCCAAATTAGAGATAAGGGTCACATGCTGTATGTGAGCGAGAAAAAAGATGGTCGTTTAACATTCTTCTGACTCCTGAAGATCATAAGCAGTTAAAAATAGAGAGAGTTTCACGGGGGCTGCTATTCATTAGCTTGAGTCTGAGTGCTCCAATTCTTTGTGATACTTACTTATGTGAAGGTCAAGGTTTATATACGATTTTTGCTGTTACTTAGTATGTAATAATCACACAATAATAGACAGTAGACAAACTGTCTTTCTTGTCAAAAATGTTTAGGTAATAAAAATAAAACAATTTAAAACTTACTCCAGCTTCCCAAGCTGCTGAAAAGAGGTTTAAAAAAATGTACAATATCCAGTCTGCAGGATAAAAGAGCGCTTAAATGTATGCAAAATGTTTTATCTTTTATTTTGGATTGAAGATATCAATTTGTTGTATTATGTTTTTTTGTTAGATTTTGTTATACGCTAGTGTCCACCTTTGTCTTGTACTGTGATTTCCATAAACTCTCATGTTTCATATTTTGACTTGTTATGCATAAAAAAGACATAACTTTGCTCCCTACGGCATGTTGCAATCTTAATTGTTGTTTAGTATAACCACAAGTATTAACACGGCATCACTTTGATTTGACGATACCATAAAAACGTATTTATACGAAGGGTGGGTTTGATATAAATGAATGGATGATTTATTTTAGCAATGTAGTTCATCTCAAATTTATTTTGAATACATCAAACTGCAGAAGCCATTTTCATTATTTAATATGAGGATAAATAGTTTTATGGGAAACACTTTTAGTCATGTATTGCGTATTTGCATACCTGATATCCTTCATTCACCAGCCGGTTGATATACCTTGAATACCGCGACCCCGAGCAGTAGAAAATGGATGAATGGACAAGCGCTATATCAATAATAAGATGCTTTGTTTTGATTGACACTGTAACAAAAGTCCTATATGTTGTATATTGTTGCATACAGTTGTGTAGTTGGAAGTATATTGTATGTACCTTGTATGTACCTTAGTTAGGCCAAAAACGCTCTAGAATAAATCATCAAGAAAACTGGTTGTTTTAGGAGATTTTGATGTCCAACAACACTGTTGCCTTTTTATGTTTAACACTGGCTCGTGTTTTTGGTAGGAATTTTCCCAAAGCGTGTGATACTTGGGAAGATATTCTGGTTGATCATCCCACAGACTTGCTTGCCCTCAAGTTTGCCCATGATAGCTACTTCTACATGGGAGCCCAAACACAGATGAGGGATTCGGTTGCTCGAGTGCTGCCTTACTGGAAGCCACACATCCCTTTGTCCAGGTAAGCTGTTTTTACACTCATGGGAAATACAGTACTAAATGTCTACTGGATCATAGAGAAAAGTTAAAAATTTGACCTCACACTTAACACACAACAACAACACAAAGTGGTTCCAGAACCTTTTCTGTTGGACATCCTTTACAGGAATACAATTGGATTTTGTTGTTGTACATTCCTAAAATGACTTTGGGTTACTGTGACATCCAACATTTAGTTTTGCCAGCTAAACTTAGTTGCTGCTTGAAGAAAAAAGCAGATTTACCAAAGAGAAATATAGGAATATGATTTCAAGCTGCATATTGAGCTAAAATAATTCACAAAGCTCTAACTCATAATTTTTTTTTCACTAACTGCAATCTTTTAAAGGAATTTTTATGAAGGCAAACACTTTCAATGTCCTAAACTATTGATTGTGGAATATGGCAGAGATCCACTTGAAACTTTAATCTAGCTCATGTGAGCAGGCTACTGAATAAACACATTTTGTTGTAAATTACACAAATAATATTTATATACGGGGAAATTTGAATTTTTTTCTGTCCATCTGTGTTAGCCCTGCGTGATGAGGTGGCGACTTGTACAGGCTGTACGATGCTTTTTGCCCGTGTGCAGCTGGAATAGGCTCCAGCCCCCCGCCACCCCGAAGGGGATGAGCATTAGAAAATGGATGGATAGATGGAGAATCACCCACCTCTTCTAAAGTTTTACGTGTCATTGTAGCAACTAACTTTTCAAGTCAGTTTTGGCCACGCACATCCACCTTCTTCTTCACTTTCTTCCTGGCACGACCATTTGTTTTTTACCATTTCTTTATTTATTACCGCCTATGTTCAGTTCTCGGAGATGTTACGAACATAGTCGGACCCCAAAGCAGAGAAGAAACAGTCGGCCAGAATAAGAATGTTTAATAACAAAAAGCCCACTAGAGGAGTGGAAAAAAATTACAAAAAGTGTAATCAAAAAAGGAGAGGAGAAACAAAAGACGCACTCAAAAGGAGTGGGGAAAATACAACTGAACAATACGGGGACAGAGCCACTGCAAAGGTAAGTGTGAGGAGACCAAGAAGGAAAATGATGTTCACCAGGAAACGCCAAGCGAGTGGAAGAAGTCCTGGGAGGTGAGTGAAACATCAACAATCAACTGGCACTGAGACGACTGGCAGGGAGGCTTAAGTAAGCCAAAAGCAAATTGGCAGCAGGTGTATGTGGGTGGCTCTGCCCCGGAACTCCAAAACCAGGTACTGCAGAGAAGGCCAAAAAGGAGGCAGCAGAGCAACCAAACACATAACAGGAGACACGGAAATGGCTGGCTGACAATAGCTCTGTCTTTGCTCGAAACACGAGAAAAAAGCAAGTTTTAGTGATTTGGTCAGACTGTTCCGAGCTCTTTACGTCTGTCGGTCCATGTGCACGACTAAAAGCGAACTGCAGAGAGCCTAACGCCACATTTGCTTCATTGCGCTGGAAGCCTTTCTCTCTTTAAAAAAGCTGCCATTGTCATCTTAAATTTTGAATATTGCTGTCTGTGGGTATAAAATGGACATGCTGCCTCCGATCCAGACAACCCAGTGCGTGTGGCTTACGTCATCACAACAATTGGTATCGTCAACGTTGTTCTTCTTTTGTACGTACGTCTTTTTTTGGAGACCAAATTTTTGGTGCATCACTAGTCAGTATTGCGCAAACAATCAATTTATACTGTAACTACCTTCCGGTGTTAATGTTTGTTTGTCTGTCATGGTCTGTAAACACACCGTATCGGCAGAGAATGAGGAAGTGTTGTGTGTCTAGCGTCAGACATTTGTGTGTCTTCTTCTGGACGCTACAAAACATTGTATTACTTTATTTTGTTTTCATGTAAAAAACTATGTATTTTATTTTGTTTTCAAGTAAAAAAAATAAATAATTTTTTAAGTGTGTCGGCTAATATGTTTCCATGGCGCACTGCCACAATCGACTACATTAAAAGGAAACCCTGAGGTCTGACAGACGTTATTTCTACTAAATAATCGCATTGTTCAATGATAGCCTCACGGTCCAAACGTGGTTGATATATGGTCAAGCCCTACTTTTCTTTAACTTACAGAGACACAGCAAGTAAACGATGTGCATTTTGATTTTTAATAGTTAATTTAGAGTAGCGTTATGGTCCTTTTATCCTCATCTCAATGGATTTTTCCAGGTGTCTCAATTGAAGTGATCAGAATAGATTTGATGGTTTTGTGGAGGTTTATTTTATAATTTTATTATAATGCAGCTGAGATAGGCTCCAGCACCCCCCGCGACCCCGAAAAGGAAAAGCGGTAGAAAATGGATGGATGGATGGATGGATTATGTTCGGTGTACACTACATCCAAACTTCAAGTGCAATATAATGTTTCACTTTCTTGGGGCGCTGGACTTATTGCAGCTTTAGATGTGGGTAAAAGTACTTAATGGGAGAATACGCGAAAGACCAGATTTGACGGGGAATGTTCACATTCAAGGGTGTGCAGAGGCAGACTTAAGTCGAGGCAGAGAATGTTGCACAGCCAGAATCTGCGCAGTTGCACATTTTTTTTTCACTTCAGCTAATGGGAGAATAGGGCAATGAATGCGCTGAATTTTAGAAATGTAATTTTGTTTACGGTACGTAACATGGAGAATGACAATGACTATAAACCTTTAAACCTTTCTAAGTCACCAAAATAGTTTTTTTTGTTATACGGTACTTAAGCATCTGCAATTCATAAGAGCTTGGTCAAAATTGTTACATGATTCTCGTCAGTTCTCCACATCTCACATGTTGTTTATTCATCTTACTAATCAGTGACAGCTACGTGGGGAAAGGCACGTTGATGGGAAATGCTTATTTTTAAAGTAGTGCCCACGAGGGAATAGTTGTTTCGTTCCAGAGTCAGCAAGTGAAAATGTGATCCCAGGAGTTAAACGTGGGTCACAAGGAAAGTAATTCTTACAGAGAGGTGTTTTTCATATCAGAGCCTCACACTCATAGGGGTGGTGTTTTTTTTACCGGTAATGGAGAAAATGCTTGTGAGAAGCATCGTTACTCGCTGCTTTGCAGCACTGGATGCTTTTACCAACATCATGTTGGGAGTGAAAAGGCACAGAAGAATGTTGTCTGCAGAGAGAGGAGGAAATGAGGTAGCTCATCTTTTAAGTGCCACTTAACTCAGTGTGACACTCGCTAAGGGTGTTTTTACCCTCAATCTTCTGTCAATACTGATTCTTGCTTGTTTGGTTTTCTGCACACTGACATAATTTCAATCAAGAGTAGCCTCAACTAAAAAAAACTGATCAACAAACTCCAAAATCTTCCAAATCCTTCCAAGAAGAGTGGAAGCAGTTATAGCTGAACTGAAGCGACCAACTCCAATGTCCCAATGTTTTGTGTCTGTTTTGAGACAGATCAAATGTTTCACTATTATATAAATGCAAATTAGATCTTCGTTATCCGCTGTCATGGCCTTGATCCTAAGAATTCAAAACCCTCCATGATAAATTAAATTGGTGGCTGGATTGTGTTCCAACTAACGAGGAGCATCTTGTCTTTTATGTGCCCTAAGCTATCTGAAGGGACTGTATTCTTTTGGTCTGCTGGAGACTCATTTCTATGACCAGGCTGAGAAAGAAGCAATGGAGGTGAGAAGGTCTTCTTCATCCTTTTTTAATGTGTGTGCCATTCGTGCTGCATACTCTGTTGAACGTGTCACATTGCTTTCACAATTAATTTACTTTTGATGGCCAATAATGACTCGCTCAGACCTCAGGAGTACCAATTTGCCCCGGGGAAATAAGTTATGCATACTAACAACCTCTGAAATGGAATTCCATCCATTTGGGTCACTGATTAACCTTCTATTTGTTCTGTTTGTTGAAGTTATAGAAATCTGTCAAACTATGACATCATAAAACCCTAATAACCATGCAATAAAATGTTCAAATAACAATTTCATATTTCTAACAGCTATACACTTGTACAAGTGAGTTAAAGACTTACTATTAAGACATAGATACAGTGGGTCTGGGTTAGTTTTAGCCTCATTTGTTACTTAAAGCGGAAGTGAGGAATGACCTTATTAGTCAGAAAGAGATGATACATTATTATCTGCTTACAGATTATACCTGGTGGTTGTTCAAACATACTGCAGCAAGTCCTGGATAAACTAACCAACCCCCACACCATAATGTTTCAGTCACACGCAGGATTCTCTTGGGAATGAGGCAAAACCAACCCAGACAACACGGTAGTCGATGATGGGGAATGACAATGTGATCCAAAAATTATTGAGTCTAAGACACATTTTAAAGGGTTTGACCACTTCCAATATTTAATTGTACACATTGAACTGGGATTTTATGAGGTACAATAACTATTTTTCTGCTATGCTGACAGTTTGTGTGACAATTCTGAATTTTACAACATTGATTTCCTCGGTACATGAAGTGCTAAGACTTAGTTGTGTTTGTGCAACAGCGCTTTAACTCAAGCTTTAGTGGAAATTAACACTGAGGTCATTCACACTGTTTGCAGAACACATGAAGGATGTATAAAAAACAGTAATACAAATATTAGAGAGAGATCAACTACAGTTGAACCGCAATTTACAAACCTAATTGGTTCTTCTAACAGGGTTTGTAAATACAAAAGTTTGTATATTGAAGCAAATTTCTCAAGAAGAAACAATGAAATAATGAATAATAAAGTCCAGCTTCGACAACAGTCCATATTTAAGCAACGCTTTGTACACTTTGAACTGGGGTTAGTATAGTACCGCGATACTAATGAATCATATTGAGTACTATACCGCCTCTAAAAAGTATCGGCCCCCCCCCGCCCCCATCATCGTCACATCGTGTCATTGCTGTTTTTTTATAAGCAAACGAGCATGTTCCGCAGCGCACAATCATGGAGTACTTACAAGCGTGTGTAGACAACAAAGGGAGAATGGACGCATTTTGGCTTAAAAACTAACGATAAAGGTGAAACGCCCTCAGGAAGAGGTCTTTTAAGACATGGCTTGCTAGCTAGCGGCTAAAGTCCGTCTGCAGTGTTGTAGCTACTTCTAAATCACTAATCTTCGTCTCCATGGCGACAAATAAAGTGAGTTTCTTACAAGTATCATCCCTGCAGGACGAGGAATAGCTAAACATGCTTCATTACACACTGTAGCTCACCAGCGTCACAATGTAAACAAACGCCATTGGTGGATCTACACCTGACATCCACTGTCAGGAGCGTATCTAGTTGATACTA
Organism: Entelurus aequoreus; assembly: GCF_033978785.1. Lineage (NCBI taxonomy): Eukaryota > Metazoa > Chordata > Actinopteri > Syngnathiformes > Syngnathidae > Entelurus > Entelurus aequoreus. The sequence continues at coordinate 11,665,421 of NC_084754.1, read as the reverse complement.
CTATGATTACATCAATATTTTTCAGCATCACAAAATCTTTTTTCGTTTGAAAAAAATTATATTATGTTTATTAAGGTGGCGACTTGTCCAGGGTGTACCCCGCCTTCCGCCCGATTGTAGCTGAGATAGGCTCCAGCACCCCCCGTGACCCTGAAAGGGACAAGCGGTAGAAAATGGATGGATGGATTATTAACTCAGGAAATATGTCCCTGGACACATGAGGACTTTGAATATGACCAATGTATGATCCTGTAACTACTTGGTATTAGATTGATACCCAAATTTGTGGTATCATCCAAAACTAACGTAAAGCATCCATACAACAGAAGAATAAATAATTATTACATTTTAACATAAGTGTAGATAGAACATGTTAAAAAAGAAAGTAAGCAGATATTAACAGTAAATGAACAAGTATATTATTAATTCATTTTCTACTACTTATCCTTCCACTTGTCCTTAATAATTTTCACAAAATAATAGAATGGAAATTGACACAATATGTTAAGCATATGTCAGCTGCTGAATTAGGAACCTTTGTTTGCTTACTTACTACTAAAAGACAAGTTGTCTTGTATGTTCACTATTCTATTTAAGGGCAAACTTGCAATAAGAAATATATATCTTTAATGTACCGTATTTTTTGTTAAAGCCAATAATGCATTTTTTTGTGGTCCCCTTTATTTAGAAAAGTATCAAAGTATCGAAATACATTTTGGTACCGGTATAATAAAATCCACTTTACCTTGTTGGTTAATCTTCTTGCCGTACAGCCAGAGAAAGCGGGAAGGAGGAGGCAGTGTTGACAACGCCGTAGATACTTTCTAAATGTTTCGAAACACACATCGCTTGTCCATAGTTTTTTTTGGACTTGTATTGAGCTAACAAAACTAGAGAAATGCTGTAAAAAAAACAACAATGGTGCACTAAATGGGTGGAAGAAACGTTCGTACACTGAGACAAGGTTCGTACAACAAAGCAAATGTTTGTAGTTCCTGGATCAAAAAGTGTGTATGAAGGGTTCGTAAATCAAGGATGCACTTTACTTGCTTGTATCTCTGTGGTTGGCCTTAAACAGTGGAAGTGGCATGGTAAGGGAGAGAGAGACGGACGGGCTCATTGAAAAAAGCTGCAATGTTGAGACCACTACGGTGCTTTGCAATTACCATACTGTAATTTTCATATAAGCAGATTCTTTCACATGTTCAAGGATATGAGCTCTATTCTTGATGATGGTCACAACAGTCAATTAGGTTAGATCTGTGATGTCCAAAGTGTAGCCCACAGTTAATTTTTGTAACGCCCCACGGCACATTCTTAAAATATTATTACAAAAAAAACATAAAAAGTGGAATAAAGGAGCATGCGAACAAATGTAATGTAACAAGTACGAATATTGACATTAATAACACAAAGCTAAAATGAAGGCTGTTTTTTAAAAATCTATAATTCTGAATGCGAAAAATATAAAAATGACCCTCGCATCTTTAGATTTTTTTTTTTGTGCGGCCTTCAGTGGAAAACGTTTGGACACCCTTGGCTTAGAAGACCAAGTATGCTGCCAATGTTGGTCAGCATTTTTCCCCTTTCTGAAAATTTCGCAATGTTTAATTGTACTTCTATGATGGTGGGTTTTCTTTCCTTTGACACACTGCAATCAGAAGAGTATGTTTTATGCTTGGTAGATGTAATTAAGGGAAAAAAGTCAACAAAAAAGAACAAAAGTGACTTTGTCCTCCCTAAGTGTAGTGACGTAGATAAGTATTATTTCGCCAACATATTTATCACCCCTTTTTTTTTGTTTTTTTGTACAGTATTGTGTATTTATAGGACTGTGTTGCAACCATGAAATGTATCAAGAAGACCAGCTGTAGTGGGGTTAGGTGTAAAAATAACTAATAGTTGTAAAGGAAAGGTTTTGCATTTATCCACCTGTTTTAATGATTTAGACTGATTTCTGTCCCTCGGGGGGCAGGGACTTGCTCTGGTTCCAGGTGATGCATGGTCTGTCCATTCGGTCGCCCATATCTATGAGATGAAAGCGGAGGTGGACAAAGGCTTGAAGTTCATGGAGGGCAGGGAGAAAGACTGGAAGGTATAACCATTAACTTTCCCAAGGAAACATGTTACCTCTGATGAATCATGTTCAATAAGCCTGAACACTTCTTTTCTAATCGCTATCCAGTAAATGAAACCTTGGGGGAAAGTATTTAAAGATGTCTGATGTAATTGCAGGTGTCTGATATGCTGGCCAGCCATAACTATTGGCACTGGGCGCTGTACTTCATCGAGAAGGTAAAGAATTTAATTAATTTTCTCATTCAAGCGCAAAGTTGGCAGTGGAGTTGTTTCCAGAACTTGTATTTATGATATGTTTTCTCCGGGGTAATTTGAAGTCCACAGTTGAATGTATTGCAAGATTAATTTGCATCTGTGCCACACAATGTTATCAAGCTAGCATATCTCAAGTCTGATGTTATTTTGATTTATCTTTGTCACGCGCCACACTCCTCTCCACAGGGGCAATATGAGGCTGCACTGCAAATCTTTGATTCTGAGGTGAGTTTATTCTTTTCTAGCTTTCCATTCCATTCTTAAGCAAATGAGCTGAGTGTACGTGTTTAGAGGCTGGGGGATATTTTGATAAATAAGGTGACGTGCTAGATTACTTTTCTGACTGTTTTAATTAGGGTTCCACAAGGCTCGGTATTGGGACTAAGTTATTTATACTTTATTGAAATTATATTTGTTCAGTATCTAATACATTGAAATGTATTATGTTTGCAGATGATACAAATGTATATTGTTCAGGAGAAGACTTGAATGAAGTGTTGAGGATAATAGATGTAGAGTTGCTTCAGTTAAAAAAAAAGGTTTGATATTAATAAGTTATCATTAAATGATAAGAAAACTAAATTTATGGTGTTTAGTGGTGCAAGGACATATTGTGAAGCAAAATTAAATCAAGTGGAAATTGATAGAGTATATGAAACTAAATTTTTGGGAATAATAATTGATCATAAATTATGTTGGAAACCGCATATTGAATATATAAAGAGAAAAATATTCAAATCCATTGCTATTCTTTATAAAGTAAGACATACTGAATAAGAAATGTCTGCATATGTTATATTATTCTTTTATTTTTCCATATTTAACATATTGTGTTGAAGTTTGGGGAAATGTTTATAAAACAAACATAGACCCAATAATTAAACTTCAAAAAAGGGTAATTAGAATATTACACAAAGCGTGCTACTATGAACCTACCAATCCATTATTTATAAGTTCTAATGTGTTAAAATGTTCAGATATTGTGTTTTTAAAAACAATGGAAATTATGTTTCGAGTAAAGAACAACAGCCTTCTAACCTTTATTCTTAGGTTATTTAAATTAAGAGGAGAAAACTATAATTTACGGGGGATATTGATTTTTCAAATAGGTAGAGTAAGAACGAATATAAAATACAAATGTATTTCAGTTTTAGGCGTTAAATGGTGGAACAAGCTCAGTAATGAGTTGAAGACATGTAGTTCTTAGTTAAGGTTTAAGAAAGCCTTGAATGGTGAAATAATAGAAAATTATAAAATATAGTAATTACATTCATCCCATTGATTTTTTTTTTTTTGATGTTACAGGTAATCTTATTTTCAGTGAAGGTATAGGATAGGCAAATATAAGCCTTGGCTTCAGCCTATTCCTTTTGGGTCTTTCTTTTTCTTTTCTTTTTGTGTGTAAAAGTGTATTGTTAAATATGTATATTCTGTACTGTTAAACTGATCACACAAAATGGTTGATCATATGACCGAAATAAACTTATTTCATTCATTCAATTAAAACTTAGCATTGTTAATCTTGTAAAAGTACACTTTTTCATTCAGTTTCTCTATTAGATTGAAGTAAATGACTAATGTATGTCAGGAGTAAGTGAAAGGATTTTAAATTCATGTAGAGTTTGCAAACGATGATAATTATTTAATGTAGATGTTTCAAGAATAGATAAACAAATGTCATGCTCTTTTAAGTCATGTACCTTACAAGAACATTTCATAATGTCACTTCATGTTCTTTTGCATTAACACAACAGCAGTGCTTATGAGCTGAAGCTCATGAATGCTTAAAGGGGATTCCAGCAGGAGCCCAAGCATGTTGTTTCGCTTTTCTGTGTGCAATGTGAATGTTAATGTGTGAAACACTGTCCATATTTCATTCGTCACCGATGATAAAAGACAAATGCTAAATGTCCCGTAGATTTTCAAACGTTGTAAAGCCACAGGATCCATGTTGGACATGGTCGACGCCAGTTCACTGCTCAGCAGACTGGAAATGGAGGGTAAGACACATGCTGATTCTAAATCTTATTAAACCAAACATATGATTAAATACTACATGCTTACATGTGGTTGAGCTGAAGGACATTTTCATAAGGAAAATGATAAGGATTGCTTATTGGTTGGACCCCAAATGTGCAGAACAGACAAATGAAGACTTAATTAGATAAAAATACAAGATTAAAAAACAAAGAAGGTGATTCCAAAATGACAACAAGAAATTACAAAATGTAAAAAAGAGCACAGTGCCGAAAGTATCTAAATGAGAACAGCTGTGGCAACAGGACAGCTGAAGTGAAGCAACGAGGCGAGCAGGAATACGAATAGACAAAAACGTTTGTCATAAAATGGGAACAGTTACAAAAAGAATGGAAGCAAATACTTTGGCAAAGATGATGAGTACTGGAAGTGGAATGCAGCTCTCACAATAGTAGTAAGAAATAAGTAGTGAAGTACAATTTGGCAGCTTCCTGCCGCCCCCACTATGCTAAAAGTAGAAATGTCCCGATTGTGGGATTGGATTTTTGCCTTTTTTCACTGATTGTCAATCGTCCGATAAGCTGTCAAGCCCAGACGATCTTTACATGTTTACATGGCTAAAGATTGTACTCGCGTGAAAAATTCCATCAAAATGGATGCACACTCAGGGAGACAAAATTATATTTTCCATATTCCTTCCACATGCATGAGTTACTTGAAATTCCAGGAGGTTGTCTTTCCAGAACAGTTACTCAAATTTGAGAGTGAGCTGCAAAGAACACGCCGTCTGTAATACTCTGTAATACTAATACTCACTACCATTGCAGACAATAAACTAAGAAAACTTAGTTTTAGGTAAATATTTGCACTAAAACATGTTTATGTTTTCATACACCGCCTCGTTTTTAGTAAGATTAAACACACATCGGTGACTCAGTATCTGTGCTTTTTTCATTCAGTATGGCTGCAAAATAACCCACTATGTAGCAAATAAAGTTGTAGCATACAATAAAAGTCCAATATAAGTAACACCCCATTTGGTAAAAGTGCATTTTTGGACATCTTTTAGCTGCATTTTGTTTATTGTGTGCATGTAAAACTATAAGTATTCTCTCAAAAATGTGTTTTGTGGTTAATATTTTTTTAGCTGATTTATTGGATTTACATTGTTTCCTAGGGGAACATGGTTTCAGTTTTCATTCGATTCGGTTTTCTCCAGCCCATTTGGAACAAATTAATAACAAACTGAGGAACCACTGCAATAATACTGACAATATATCACATTTATTTAGGGACAAGCGGTAGAAAATGAATGATCAAAATCATGCAGCCTTGATGCTTTAGTGGGCAATAATTGTGTGCTTGTTAGGTGTGTTTGTGAAGGACCGATGGCGGGAGTTGCTCCAGGTAACACTGCCGCACACCGAGGATCATGTGACCCTATTTAATGACCTCCACTTCCTCATGGTGTCCCTGGGAGCCAAAGAGACTGGTGCTTCTCAGCGTCTGCTGGAAGGCCTCCAAGAATTGGCTAAGTAATTTCTGGACTATTTCCTCTTTCCACTGTCCACCTTGACACCATCACCCTTACATAAGAACCACAAAGCTTTATGTAATACAGAGAGCATGTAGGATGAGTGGTGCATGCAGACAGAACGGAGAGCAGTAGTCCATTTAACTAAGCAGGGTCTTCCCCCACATTTGCAGATGTTGCAACAGCAGCTGCTTCCTCCCTAGGGCGTTGTGGTTATAATGCGTTCTGGCAACCTGACCACAGACAGTAGTTTCCCATTTTGCCCTTAAGAAATCCCACATAAAGGCAGCTATCTACAACCACTTCTTTAAATTGTCATGTCTTTCACAGTTGTGTAAATCGAAAACGTTACTTCTGGGGATGGAGGGGCTGCTGAGTGGGTGGCAGCTCGTGAAAAATTTAGTCAAATCCTAAGTGAGAGGTGGATGACCTCCACTCAGCTTTACTCACAGTTGTCACACAGAACGTCCTGGCATGTTTTAGCTATGCATTTATTTATTGTACTGTGTAGAGCCACCACATTGCATGGGTTTAAATGCTGCTGATTTACATAATCCATACTTTGCAGTAATGCAACAATCAAAAGCAGTTGTTAGTATAATCCAAGAAAAGCCTCGGGAGACTATGAAATCTTGAAACTTTGAGTGTGGTAAATCCAACTCAAACTCAAACATAATCCATTCCTGAAGACCACTCAACTTTCAGATTTATAATGAATTTTCACTGTAAATTAAATGGAAATAGAATCATCACTTTTCAGACATTGCGTCGCCATACAATTTAGGTTGTGTTCATTTGATTTCGGTAACTTTTTATTATGGTCAAAAGATACACAGTGGTACCTCTGTTTTAGTTCTCAGTTCTCTGTGTTCATATACACACACACATATATTCAATAAAACATTTAAAAACCGTTCCTGTGTGACATTCTGACTACCAAATTGCATAATTATTAATATATATATATACATATAGATATATATACATACATATACATGACCAACATCAATATGGTTTAAAACATTCGTACGTGAAGGTGTATCATCAAACAAGCAAAGGAAACCCTTAATCAACTGCATCAACTGCAACCGTTTACCAAACTCCAAATGTAATAAAGAGTTTGCCAGATTAAAAAAAAAAATCAGTATTTAAGACGACCTGTCACCAATGCCTAATCAGGCTCCGTCGGCTCCTCCCCATTTAATTATGGAGCTGACTGTGTAGGAACTGACAAAGAAATAGACAGAAACTCAGAACGACCACCATACGCCCCCCAACTCCAATGCTTAGCTCTCAAACCCGAGACACATACGGTTTCAACAAATTCACATGACAAAGTTGTATTCTTGATATATGTTCAGTAGTGGAAATTAGCCACCTCCTGATCTTTTTTCAATTTGTAACTAAAACCATTAACAACATAAATTAAGCTACTTCGAGGGTCTGGCTTTGTCCAGTTGTCCTGCAACAGCGCCAACGGACCACAAACTCTTAGACTGAACACCAGGTCATTAGGATTAAATCCTGTATTCTCTTGGACCACTTCCCGTGTGGCCAACAAGGTAGTGCTTCTTTCCAGTTACCTTGCATCTGGACACAAAAAGAACACAACATGGACTTAAGCGTTTGGTAAATGCTTTCTAAAGAACCTCGACGTTGCGCATGATAAACAAAAGAACGGTTATGTGTTACTTTGAACTGATTCACAACTTGTGCAAACATTAGATCCACTATCTGTTTGAATAACCCGAGGCAAACCAAATACTGAAATAAACTGTGACACAGCACGCACTACATTTTTCGATGTAATACTGCACGGAGGAAATGCAGATGGGTACCGCGTACTCTGGCACACTACTGTCAACAACTACTGTGCACCAGACCTACACAGTCTATAAATAAATGCTTAGAACTAAGTGGCACTGATTGTAAAGTTTGATTTGGCTTACTAGTTAGCTGACATGTATGACAGAACTTACAGTACGCCGACACATCTCTTTACACAAGAGGCCAAAAGAAAAACCCTATAACCCGATCATAAGTTTTTCTGATGCCAAGATGGCTGCTTTGGTCCTAAGAATTTTTTAACACAGCATCACAAAACTTTAAAGGGCTACCACCTGATACACAGGATCACCCACAAGACCTTCTAACCGAGGTGTCTATGTTCTCATCAATGCATCATGGTACAGGAAATAATAGTGAGAACGATCTCTAACCTCAGAAGGACAACAAACCAAATCCAAAAGTTCTCTTAAAGGGACGTCAGACTTCTGCTCCTTCACCAGATCTACGTTAGCACCAACCAAGGAAATAGGCACTGAAACATCAGTCAGGAACATCCAACACTTTCTCATCCTTATCCCACACATTTTTTCAACATGTGACTGCACATTTGCTAAATACTTCAGGAAACTGCATTTCACTTTCATCAGGCACACTACATACAACAGGAACACTGGAAACTTGAGCTGGAGGCGAAACGTCAACCCAAACCCGGGCTACCTGCAATATCATATGGGGCGGTATAGCTCAGTTGGTAGAGTGGCCGTGCCAGCAACTTGAGGGTTCCAGGTTCGATCCCTGCTTCCGCCATCCTAGTCACTGCCGTTGTGTCCTTGGGCAAGACACTTTACCCACCTGCTCCCAGTGCCACCCACACTGGTTTAAATGTAACTTAGATATTGGGTTTCACTATCTAAAGCGCTTTGAGTCACTAGAGAAAAAGCGCTATATAAATATAATTCACTTCACTTCACTTCACATTACCCAAAATCAAAGTGACCCCATCCACTGGCAATGCTGGACACACCCCTATAGCCACTTCACCCTGAAATAAATCACAGTGCAGTACCGTTTTATAACGTGGCACATTCCAAACTGCTAACCCCATTCCCACAACAGAAATGTCAGTGCCTGTAGAAGTTTTACCTAAAAACGGCAACGCAGAGCAACAATAAATTAATCAACTGCCCTGGTGTTACACAATTTTAACACACACACTGTCACTACTCCCGACCAAGTACACAGACCCCTCTGTAATGAACGGTAGAAAATACTTAAAGTCTGGCACCACCTCAGTCACTGTGGAAACCCAAAGGAAGACAGTACACATGGCCAATTAACGATTGGGTGAAACCAAATTAGAACGAGATTTAAGCACATAGCAGTCACTTTTCCAATGTCCACTCTAATTACAAACTATTCTCAAAGTCACGTAAAAGTCACTTTTGACCCCTTCTTCTGGTGTATTTTTTTGGGTAAAATTAGGCCTAGTGTCAGGAGAACCAAAACCAGCATTATTGTTCTAGAACATATCAGATAATAATCATCGACCAGTGCAGCAGCTTCTGCAACAGTTTTAAGTTTCACCAATACGTACTGAAATGCGCTCGGAAACCGAATCCTTAAACTGCTCCAGCAGTATAAGCGCCTTCAAGTTTTAACACCAGCTGATGAACACCAGCTTTCAAAATGGTTGACCAAATCATGCATAAACTCCCAAGTGCGATTTATCTCCACGTTTCCAACTACAAAAATGCTGCCTGTATGCCTCTGGCCCCAACTTTTACGCTTTTAGCACTGCTGCTTTAACTTCAAGATACGTACTCCTTTCAGCACTAGTCAATGCTGAAAACGCCTGCTGCACTTTCCTCACTACTGTAGGAATAAAACACACGTGGCCTCAGACCAGCCACGAGCCTCTGCTAAACTCTCAAATAGAGAAAAAAAAGTTTCAGGGTCTTTCTCATTGAACTTAGGAACAAGCCTCAAATCACTAAGTTCATCCTTTTCTCCTCGTACTCCCAATGTGCGCCGATCGCCAGTTGAACTATCCTGAAGGTTGCCCTGTCTTGTTAACTCAAGTTTCTGCTGCTCAAAGTCAAGTTTAGCAATTCCCAAATCCTGCTTCCTTTTCTCAGCTTCTACTCGACTTTTTTCAACTTCATGATCAGCCTGCCCTTGCAATTTCTGAGCGTCTACTTGCCTTTTGTCAGTCTCCTGCTCTGCCTGCACTCCCATTTTCTCAGTTTCAAGCACAGCCTACATTCGCAACAAAAGCAATTCTCTCTGCTGCTCAAACCAGTGACACCTACGGGTGAAGTTACATCTCCTTTATGTACTCCTGCGTTCAGAATGCCAATTTTAAATAATTTATCTTTCAAATGATCTTTAACAATATTTTTAACTTTCTTTGTGTTTCCAACATCAACTTTATATTGCTACGCAATCTCAATTAACTGCCTCCTAGTGCAGCTGTCTAAACCATGCTCACATGGTACTTCTCCACTACTTCATCCATGATAACACAAATACAAAAAACCCACAGAAACTTAAGTGATTACTTAAGAATATACACCAACGCAAAAACGAAGAACTCCCGCTAGCTACTTAGCCAAAAACCTTACAAACTCAAGCCTTGTCTGCGGGAAGCTTGGCGATGGGTATTTATGCGCTATATAGCTGGCAAACAATCGTATGGTGCGCTCCCGAGCCGATGTAGGGAAAAGGGAAATGGGAAGCTGCAAACCGCTCTTCACTTCCACACTAATGCACACAATTCATTGAGACCCCTGTTGGCAAACACTGCTAAGCCTAGTAGGGATTCCTCTTCTTTCAACTTTCACTGCACATTCTTGTATTGATAACAGCTGCAGCTGACCAAAATCATGAAAAAAAACTTCAGCACCATCGGCCAAGAGCGCACTATCTATATAAGGCAAATGACGTTTCAGGGAAAACCCTCTAACACGGCAATGAAAACACGCATGGCCAGCTCCACCAAGACTTCACAAGCCACTCTATCAAAGACGTGACACAATGCGACAAAGCGCTCACAAACAAAACCGGATTACCACTTAAACACAGCAAAAGCAAACTTATACTACCCTACTGAAAAACACTAATTGTTTAAGACAAGCCCCCATTTGTTACCACTGGCTGAGGGGGAGACAAGACTGAAGTAAAAGTTGACCGGGCGTGTGGTAACCAGAAATTGGTGTAAGTGTACAACCGACAAACTACCTGTTCCCGCGCTTAGGTTTATTGTGGGGCAAGAAAAGCAAGCCAAAATAAACAACCACAAGTTCAAAACCATCACACAAAAAATGCAACCTGCAAAGCACAAAATTTGGAAGCGACTTAAAAAAAAAAACAAGGCCAAAGTTGCTTATAATAAGTGGACTTGACAACATTACCCGAAATGTCTCACCCACAAAATCTAATCACTTTCTACTCACCGTATTTTTCGGACTATAAGTCGCACCGGAGTATAAGTCGCACCGGCCGAAAACGCATAATAAAGAAGGAAAAAAACATATATAAGTATAAGTCGCATTTTTGGGGGAAATTTATTTGATAAAATCCAACACCAAGAATAGACATTTGAAAGGCAATTTAAAATAAATAAAGAATAGTGAACAACAGGCTGAATAAGTGTACGTTATATGACGCATAAATAACCAACTGAGAACGTGCCTGGTATGTTAACGTAACATATTATGGTAAGAGTCATTCAAATAACTATAACATAGAACATGCTATACGTTTACCAAACAATCTGTCACTCCTAATCGCTAAATCCCATGAAATCTTATACGTCTAGTCTCTTACGTGAATGAGCTAAAAAATATTATTTGATATTTTACGGTAATGTGTTAATATAAGTCGCTCCTGAGTATAAGTCGCACCCCCGGCCAAACTATGAAAAAAACGGCGACTTATAGTCCGAAAATACGGTATTCGTTTCCTGAAAGTTTCTAGAAAATCCGCTCCTTTTGGAGTGATGTTGCTAATTAATTCACTCACTCACTCACTCACTCACTCTAACAATTACATGAACTCCTGGCAGAGGTAACAATTACAGTTTTCACAGAGAAGTATGACAACGTCCCCTCCCTTTCTCATCTGCTGCTCATCATTGTCCTCAATACATGTAAAATTATGTTTAATGTTAATTTATTAATTTCATTCATCAATTATAATGTATTTTACACTGCTTTGTGAAACTGTAATTCTTTTCTATAAATGATGGTTGGTTTTTGTCGTACATAGTGGGATGAAAACCAAAGTAGATAGAAAAAACTATCTCAAAGGTGCCAACACAATTAATTCCCGCTCTATCTAAAACTGGACATTATTGCATCTGAACACTTTTGTCACATTGCCTACACACTCTACCTGCCTGCTCACAGAGAATAGAAGTACAACTAATTTAAACGTCAGTCGCTGTCAGTGGACAGTAACACTCGCCACAGCACAGGACTTCATTGCACAATGTCCTCTTGAAGCCACAATTAATTGTACTGTTCTATAGTTACTCTCATATAGATTCCAGGCAAAGAGATGACATGTTCGTGTTCCCAGTTGCCTCAATTCTTCTTTTTTCTTCACCAGCGTCTTCGTCTGCTAAACAAACTGCAATGCTGCCGATGGTGCAACATATTGGCCGTAAAATGAGGGCGCCTGCTGACCTTTGGCAGAGTTATGTAATGTGCTAACTCACGGGAGGAGTCTTATTTATCCAGCTGTCAGTGTGTTCCACTACTCAGCAGCTTTTTAAGCTGTTAGAAAGTTAGAAATGTGCCAGGCCAGTTCACATTGAAGGCCATTTACGCATGAGCGCATAGTGCTTGTATTTAAATGGCGTGGGCACTGGGTAAGAAAATGATACTACTGACTCTTACACTTATACTTTTTGAATACATATTTTTTTAGATTTGCAAGCTTCGGCCTAACTGCTAAAAGCGAGCCACTGTGTCAAAACTGTCTCCTTTGCAGAACACCGGGCGACAATTACCAGCATGAGCTGGCTGGACCCATAGGTGTGCCCATGTGTCAGGCTTTGATGGAATATGAAGGAGGAAACTACGCTCAAACTGTGGAGTTAATGTACCCGTTACGCTACCGCATGGTGAAGATGGGGGGCAGCGATGCACAGGTAAGAACCAGGCTCGTTCAAGTGGGCAGATGTTGGCTTTTGTATGGTTTGAAGATTTGATTTCATGTCATTTAAATATGTAAGTTATAAAGAAACAACATCATAAATGTTGGATCCGCAGGCCGTAGTTTTGGGACCCGTGCATTATACATACAGCATTTATATAAAACGTCAATGGAGGTTTTTGGATGTTTTCAAAAGTGCTTTATCGGCGTAATAGACGTAAGGACTACCCATAATCTCCATTGTTAGTTGACTTTTGATAGGGTTTATTTACAAGTTAAAATGCATTAAAAAAGAAAAAATAAGTGTTTTCGTCTCACATAAGGATTGTGAATGATGGACAAAATTCGCCAAAAAGTGAAGTTCCCCTTTAAGTGAACAATGACAGGTTTTATGATTATTTAAATTCATATTTTGGCAACTATAGCATATATTGAATTTGTTGGCACTTTTTTAAAATAAAACCAAAATATCTAGGGTTTGTTTTATTTAGATATCTTCTAGATATGTTAATTGTGTTTATAGAAATAAATAAAAGGGACCTATAATGACTTTAACACACTTCCTTGTAGTCTAAATAATATGTATGGATATGCTTTCCTATTATAATAATATAAATAATTTTGCACCGCAGTCACTTTTATAACCTGTTTTCTGAGTATGTCAGCAAGATGTTCTATCTGGAGGTGTTCCCAAAGTAAAAATGAAACCACGCCCCACCCTCTCCAAAAGTATTAGAATGTATCTTTTGAAAATGTACACTGTTTAAATATATATCTTGAATTTGTCACTGCTATTTTTTTTCCAGACAAGGTTGAAAATAAACATCATAAACATTGTATAGATTCACCCGGTCACAACATTAGGTACACATGCACACACACCAATCAATTCAGACTCTGCATATAAAGAAGTTGCTTTTAGCAGGATTAATGTCAATGCATGTCGCACGTCTGCGTTATTATGCGCATGCCACAGTAAGATGAAAATAATACTTTATTTCACACCTTTTTTGTGTTTCCTCATGGTTTACTAAATGTCTAAATAAGTACATCCATCTTGTTGTGATGTCAGAACGTATCCAGACTGCAAACCCTGCCAACCAAGGCATCCAAAACTGTATGAAAGCTCATGCAAGAATGCATTAACCTTATGATTTGATGCTTTGGAATTGTTTAAATACACGTATTCAACATTGTAACATTTTTATGTCAGAAAAATACGCAATTCAGCATAGGTCACCTTTAATGTTTTTACATGCGTTTTTAAAATGCATTTTTCAAACAAATTCATGCAATAATTTGTTTTTCAATCAATCAATTCATCAATGTTTATTTATATAGCCCTAAATCACAAGTGTCTCAAAGGGCTGCACAAGCCACAACGACATCCGCGGTACAGAGCCCACATAAGGGCAAGGAAAAACTCACCCCAGTGCGACGTCGATGTGAATGACTATGAGAAACCTTGGAGAGGACCGCATATGTGGGTAACCCCCCTCCCCCCCTCTAGGGGAGACCGAAAGCAATGGATGTCGAGTGGGTCTGACATAATAGTGTGAAAGTCCAGTCCATAGTGGATCTAACATATTAGTGAGAGTCCAGTCCATAGTGGATCTAACATAATAGTGAGAGTCCAGTCAATAGTGGGGCCAGCAGGAAACCAATTTTTACCATTTTTAGTGTATGTAAACACACCAGGTGTTTGTGTGTGTATGGGGAGTGGACATTGGATTTAGTGTGGGATGGGGGGCCCTTCAGGAGTCTTGTGTTGCTATGCACCTGATGTTCAGATATTCAAAAGCAGCAGCTTTGGTTAACGCAATCTTGAACAACACAACACAAATTCCCTGTTGTTGTGAAAGCAGGATCAAGATAAAAACTGTAAAGAGTGATGCAACCGCACTGGCTAATGTGAGAATGCTGTGCACAGTGCACACATATGAATAATGAATCTGTGATGGATGCTGATGGACTTCATGCATGCTGTGCTCGGTTTTCACCGAACACCTCCCAGAGGTGCGGCAGTGTGCATACAGTGTGAACTCCCCACGGTGAAAAGCCTATACGTCGTGTAGAAATAGTTATTTTGTTTGGTAATAGCTTTGTCCACTGTCGTTTGCAGAGAGACGTCTTCAATCAACTGCTTATTCACGCAGCCTTGAAATCGGAGAATAAGCGCCACCAGAGACTTGGAAGGTACTGCAAGGAAGATGCATTCCATTCCTGTTTTTTTACACGTTGTGCCTTGTCTTCATCTGTTAGACTGCGCAGAGATTATGTGGTGATAATGGAAAATGAAAAGATGACCCAGGGTTGTTGCTGAGGTCCAGTCGTGTTAGCGTTACGTGCCTTCTTTCCATATGCAGACCGAATAAGATTTATGCTACTGTTACGTAACAGTCTGTTACGCTGCTGTAGACTGCTCACTCGTCTCTCTGAATCAGAGTTCATTTGTATGTGTGGCGTTGTGTTTGATTCCAATAGATGTCTTCTGGTGGAGCGTGACGCCATGAAGCCAAACTCCCCTCTGACCGACCGTCTGATGCAGAGAGCCATGGCTCTTCATGACTAGCAAGGTGTGCAAAGCATCCCCCTTATCTGATGCTTTAATGGAGAAATCCGGCCTTGTCAAAAATGCTCGAAACACACAACAGTACGTCAAGCCATCAAGTATTTTAGATACATTAATTTAAGGTGCGTTTTTTTTTTTGATGAATTAGACTATATTTGTCAGTGCCATGACAAGATCATCCAATTTAGTGCAAATCATGTTTACTAGTGGCTGAAGTGAAAATAAAAATTAGGGCACAAATCACTTAAATAAAATATATACCAATTTAAAGTGCAAATCATGTTTACTAGTGGCTGAAGTGAAAATAAAAATTAGGGCACAAATCACTTAAATAAAATATATACTAGGGAAAAATTTAGTACTCTTACAAGTGTATTTGATGTAAAATCAGATATTAATTATAGAGTTTCCCAACTGTAATTAAATTTAACAATCTAAATCAGGGGTGTCAAACTCGTTTTAAGTCGGGGGCTACATGGAGAAAAATCTACTCCCAAGTGGGCCCGGACTGGTAAAATCACAGCATAATAACTTAAAACTTCAGATTGTTTTCTTTGTTTAAAAATAGAACAAGCACATTCTGAAAATGTACAAATCATAATGTTGTTGGTTTTTTTTTTCACTTACATAATGCGGTTAATAGTATCTTTATTTGTCATTATTTATACTTTCAGAATAAATTATGTGACAATGTTCATCAGTCAATTTATTGGTGTTAATTTTCAATCTGTCAAGATAAAATAATAATATCAAAATCTAACTAAAGGATGTTATTTATGTAGTTTGCTCATTTTCCTCGACTGGTGCACTAACATCATGTGGTTAATTATTATTTTACATACAGTATTTAGCATCATCTACAAAGATACAAATAATTGCTATTGCGACATCTAGTGGACACATTTAGAACAGCTGTTTCTTTCATTCAAAAATGTTGTCTCATTTTTATACTTAGCAAACTCATCCCGCGGGCCGGGTAAAACGTGTTTGCGGGCCCGATCCGGCCTGCGGGCCTTACGTTTGACACCCCTCATCTAAATGATACAACATACAACAGGTCAACAGGATTACTCGCAACATTACAAGGGTCATTTCACCAAATCGGTGTAATTTGCTTGTTGAAACTTTCAAAAATAAACATTAATTTCTGTATTTTTTTTTCAACTTCAAATCTAATAATACACTTGGGGCCTGATCTGTGTGCAAACTATGAAAGTGTGTGTTCTACAGTATTAGTGAGCGTGTTGCGGGTAATCTACTAAAACTGTGTGTAAAATTGATAAGTGCAAAAGTGGTGCAGACCGCCTTATTTAAAAGAGGATTTCGTATGTATACTGGCTGTGGCCAAGGAGACACTCATTTCCCTCCACATTCATGATGTCAGGTGTTCCAACGGTCCAACCTGTGCTGTTTCGATATGTTGTGGAATATGCAGAACATGCCACATTTTTTGGGGCGCTATACTGTAAAAGTTTGATTTAGACAAAATATACTATTTTTAGCATGTCTAAGGCATGCTATGGTAGGTGCTGGTGTTTTGATGGTGCATCTGGAATGATCCAGAAATGCATGCACAATTTTTCATATAGGAGATATAATAATAATATATCTCTTACATGAAAAAATAAAAATGCCAGCAGACATCAAAAGGAGTTAAATATTTTATTTTAATCAGCCCCTTAATTCATCCAACAACTATAATTGTAAACACAGGTTCATTCATGATAAATCACATTGCAAGCGCTAAATAATTATTTTTGCATCCTCTCCCAGTATTGTGGGTGTTCTAATAATCAGCATATACATTAAAACAGACACGCTAAATAGATTATGCTCTCTATTTTGCTCATTTAAAGAGGCTCTCTGCAATTTGCTCACAGTGACATTTTTAAAGCAAAAAAAGCATGAGTTTACGTCAAAAAAACAATTTACGTCCTGAATAAAATAGTTTTTTTTGTTCGTCCACACGTATGCGAGGGAGCGCGTGCACACATACAAAAACAGTCCAACTACTGTAACAATTAGCACTCATGTTGTTGTTATGATATAAAATACATTCAACAACCGCTAACAATTGCTATCCAATTTGCTATTATTAGCTAACAGCACCAAAAGCGAATGTAACGTACATATGTAGTTACGTCATTCCATCCTGGAAAGCCGTAGAGCAATGATGTCAAACTCAAGGCCCGGGTGCCAGATCTGGCCCTCCACATTATTTAATGTGGCCCGCAAAAGCTTTGAAATAATATGGAGTACTTTACAAAATGTATTTGTTCTTTGCATTTTGACAGAAAAAAATAGACGTATTGCATGCAATTGCATATCTTTTAAAATGTAATATTATCTAATAATGCAACAAATATAATACCATCATACATTTCAAACTTTTTTTGTTAAAATAAAAAATAATGACTTGTAATTTCAAAGCAAGTTTTCCATCCAACTGTACAGTATAAAAACAAAACTGTAGAATATACAGTAAAAAAAACTGGCAGTTCAGTTGCTCGGATTTTGTCGTATAAAAACTATAGTACCCTTTTTCCATTTACAGTAATATGCTGTAAAAAACACCATAAATGTTGCAGTAAAACTGTAGCGACTGAGCTGCCAGTTTTTTTACTGCAAAATCTAAAGATTAAAAAAAAAAAATATAATCAAATGCATAGGCAATTGTATAATAATACCTTGAGGTGAATCCTCATACATTTATACCCATAAATTATTCACGGTTACAAGCGGCCCTCTGAGGCCATCCACAAATGCGATGTGGCCTTCAGTGAAAACCAGTTCCACTCCCCTGCCGTAGAGGGTTGTATAAGCAGGGCTCGAATTTAACCATGGCAACTGCGGCAAAAGCTGCGACCGCCCTCGTCATTTGCCGTAAGCCCTAAAAAATTGACCAACATCTGCGGCAAGAACATGCCGTGACCGCCCTTGACTTTTTACCAGATAATGGACAAGGGATGTAACAATAAACGATATATAATGATAATTTGCGCTAAAATTCCAGACGGTTAGTAATACCGTCTAATTTTTTTCATTACCGAAAAACCGTAATTTATTAATGCATTTTAGGCTCCATGAAGTCAGGCGCATGCGCACTTGCGTCGTTTGGCTTGATAATCATGGCGGACTAGCTACATGGACTTTGCTGAAGAGATTTCCCCTCGGAGTAAACAGAGCCAAGCGCTTGGTTTAACTCCATTTTCCCTCATTTCCCGCTGTGCGTTTAAGAGCGCACTGCTTTGTTTAGATGGAGACAGGTGTGGACAATATTGGAGACACTTGTCCCCACACTAAAAGTATACAGCGAAGGAGAAAACTATTTGATGTTTTGCAGCAGGCGATGTGTCGTGAACGTTGTCACAACTTGTTTATAAAGTCTTTACTTTGTTGACTGGGATGTTCACTCTTTTAACTGCTAACTGTATCAGTGTTCAAATAACATCAGTACTAGCTAAAATGTTTTGTCATCTCATCGAACTGAATGAAGGCTGTGAAGATTGTGTATTCGATGTGAGAGGTGTCACTCCTTTATTTTTGTTAGCCAAACTGTTGTACCGAACCAGAACAACGCTCGTTCATTAGACTTCATCTTCATTAGCCAAACTGCTTTGTGTTTTATTTTAATATCAAAAACTAAACTCAAGGTTTGTATACATTATTTGTGGGTTTTTTCATGTCACAAAGGTATTACTTCAAAAAACATTAATGTGACATAGCATTTTGTTAATGTATTATTGTGCATAACTAATTCCTATATGACATATTTCTGCTCACACTTAATGGATCTGTCCCGATACATCATCTGCATCTACATATAAACATACATACCGTAACTTAAAAAAAAAAAAATTACATCTCTCTATCAAAATGTAAAAAATAGAGATGAAGGCATCATGAAATGACAAAAAGCTGACAAGTTTATATTAGTAACGATTTAAAAAAACAGTTTATATATACTGTGTGTATATATATATATATATATATATATATATATATATATATATATATATATATATATATATATATATATATATATACGCATGCATGCATGCTTTGGAGACCCTGCCTCAAAATAAAATAATGTTTGCCTGGGTGCGCTTCCAACTTGCCTTGGTGCCCTAAAATATGAGCCCTCTTTTAAGGCAACACTTGCCTTGACCATAAAAAGTAAAAATTTAAGGCCTATGTATGCTGTGTAAAATACATTTGAAAGATAGCGCTCTCTAGGCATTTGTGTAAATATTCCAAACAGCCCCTTAAAGAGAAGCAATCTTCTGTGCAAGTTTGCAAGTGTTTTAATACACGCAAGCCTTTAGTAGATCAGACCCGTATTGAACCATAGTACATACTTGAAATGTGCATTGGCATATCTTAGGCAGAAATGTGTTTGTTTGTACAAAGTTCCCTATGGGGAAGAAGCTCATTTGAGTATCAGGATTTAGTTTTAGCATATACAGGACATAAAATATAGCAAAATGGCCGTCATGCTAATAACATATTTCAACCAACAATTGTTTTTGGAGAAAAAAACAAATGACATAACAAAATTATTTTTAGGAACAGAACTGTGCTGAGATGTTTACCTGCTCACAATGCAGTCAGCACTAATTCTATTCTTTGACTCTTAATGTTTAACCACCATTCATCGCCTCTCTGAAACATTTTACTCTCCCGTTTTCTTAAAATCTCACTCCAAAGTTATGACATCTTGTTTTACTTTGCAATCCTCAACCCCCATTCTTGTGTTGTTAGTGTTCACCACTGGTGGTGTGGTGTGCAAACATATGAATGAAATCAAATCTCTCAGAAACACACTATATTAATGTCATTCTTTTCCGATAGTGTCAATTAAGATTGATCGTGATTATATTTGAAAAGGCAGATTTATTCAGATATATGTTCAATTCCATTACATATTTAAAATGGACATAACATAGTTGAATGGCTCACATGTAGAAGAACATGAACAGAGCAGTCATATAAGAGCAATGAAAAAGTGTCCTTGTGAGTGCCTTTGGACTCACTCCAACTGCCATTTACTTCCTCTTCCATTCGTCTTCCTCTCCTTACTTCCTCTTTGTTCGCTCGTGCTTAGGGCAGCGAAGTAATCTCATCTTGGATCTGAGAGATCAGGATCTGGGATAGCACAATGCCTGCAATCTAGAGGACAGCAGCAGCCGCTTTAAATTACTCAACAGGCGCTTGTTAAAATATGCCGCCTGTGCCAACCCTCTCAAGGTCCCTTGGAAGGTTGTCCTAATGCTCATTTGGCAGAGGGATAAAATGGTTGAAAATTATTCTGTTTGGATGTCGTTTGCAATAACAAGAGAATCACTTTTATAGGACAATAAAGCTGTCAAAGTCTTATTGAGCGGAACGTAGCGCACTCGCACCTTTAACTGATTATTCATTCTTGTAACACTGTTCAGTCAGGATGTGCAAGACAAAAAAAGTGCACATCAAAGCACATTGAATGCTAATGAAATGATGTGCCTCCTCTTAACCATTGGAGACCCAATCAGTCTGACGCAAGAGGAATACAATCTGAGTATAGGGACTTCATTAACTTTTACTATTGACAGCGTGTATTTGAATCAGAGCTCAACCTTTACATTCTCCGGTGGATATTACACTCTTTTTCTGTCAATATCTATTTCCAGTGACTGAAATAAATAAAGCCGCTTCCAGGCGGCACATTGTAAAACGTGCGCCTCTGTTTCACATTACAGTGCACTTTCTTGAACTTTAATTAGTAATGTGCATCTGGTTTTATTATCTCTTCAGGCTTGGTTACTGCTATTCAAGGAATACTTTTTTCTAATAAGAGAGGCCAAATTCCATGTTCAGTATTCCCCAAATGTAAATGAAAGTTGTCTAAGGCTCAATGTGCAGCAGAAAGTGAGTTTGTGTGTGTTTTAGTTCCTAGTAGGTGTCCCGAAAGTGTTTAGTAGGCCTGGGCGATATGACCTAAAAATAAAATCTCAAATTTTTTCACAAAAAATTTGATTTACAATCTTTTCCGTTTTTTCCCCTACATTTTAAAGAAACCAATGAGTACAAAGGATAGAGATCATTCAAAACAAGTTTTTTGGGCAAAATTCTAAATTGTACCGTATTTTCGGGACTATAAGGAGCACTTAAAATCCTTTTCTTTTCTCAAAACTCGACAGTGCGCCTTATAACCCGATGCGCCTAATGTACAGAATAAGTTTGGTTGAGCTTACTCACCTCGAAGTGATTTTAGTTGGTACATAAGTGTGACCAGTAGATGGCAGTCAAACATAAGAGAGAAGTGTAGATAGTCATAGCACTATGATTGCAATATGACTCAAGTAAACACCAACATTTTAATTGTTCCATTGAAAATATAGAACATTACACACAGCGCTCAAAAATGTGTGTGCCTTTGCTAGCATGTCAACAATATTTTGTTTGCAGAAAGATTTAATGATTAAATTCAATATACACTACCGTTCAAAAGTTTGGGGTCACTCAAACAATTTTGTGGAATAGCCTTCATTTCTAAGAACAAGAATAGACTGTCGAGTTTCAGATGAAAGTTCTCTTTTTCTGGCCATTTTGAGTGTTTAATTGACCCCACAAATGTGATGCTCCAGAAACTCAATCTGCTCAAAGGAAGGTCAGTTTTGTAGCTTCTGTAACGAGCTAAACTGTTTTCAGATGTGTGAACATGATTGCACAAGGGTTTTCTAATCATCAATTAGCCTTCTGAGCCAATGAGCAAACACATTGTACCATTAGAACACTGGAGTGATAGTTTCTGGAAATGGGCCTCTATACACCTATGTAGATATTGCACCAAAAACCAGACATTTGCAGCTAGAATAGTCATTTACCACATTAGCAATGTATAGAGTGTATTTCTTTAAAGTTAAGACTAGTTTAAAGTTATCTTCATTGAAAAGTACAGTGCAGTTCAAATCCCAGCCGAGTCATACCAAAGACTATAAAAATGGGACCCGTAACCTCCCTGCTTGGCACTCAGCAACAAAGGGTTGGAGTTGGGGGTTAAATCACCAAAATGATTCCCGGGCGCGGCGCCGCTGCTGCCCACTGCTCCCCAAGGGGATGGGACAAATGCAGAGGACAAATTTCACCACATCTAGTGTGTGTGTGTGACAATCATTGGTACTTTAATCTTTAATCTTAATCTTTTCCTTCAAAAATTTCAATGTGACCCCAAACTTTTGAACGGTAGTGTAAATGTGTGTCATTCTTCCTGCGTATTATACTGACTCATCATGTAGGGGTGGGGGCATACGTTAGCTGGTAGGTGCTTGTCCCTGCTGTCTTTCTATAGCGAGGCACATTATTTAAAACACACATTTTACGTCCAGATGACTGCATTTTCACCAACAAGTGTGAATGTTGTCTGTCTATCTGTGTTGGCCCTGTGATGAGGTGGCGACTTGTCCAGGGTGTACCCTGCCTTCCGCCCGATTGTAGCTGAGATAGGTTCCAGCGCCCCCCCGCGACCCCGAAGGGAATAAGCGGTAGAAAATGGATGGATGGATGGAAGTCCTCTGTATGTCATTTTTGCTCCTGAAAATTAATCTGCCAGTTATTTCCCATTATGTCAATTAGATTTGATTACCATATTTTCCGCACTATAAGGCGCACCTAAAAACCTCCAATTTTCTCAAAAGCTGACAGTGCGCCTTATAATCCGGTGCGCCTTATATATGGACCAATATTGAGCCACAACAGGTCTCGCAACTACGGGATGCATAATGTAACCCCAGCCTCTACTGTAGCGTCTATTCTATGCGCCTTATAATGCGGTGCGCCTTATATATGAACAAAGTTTTAAAATAGGCCATTCGTTGAAGGTGCGCCTAATAGTGCGGAAAATACGGTAATCTGTAGATAACTTTTTGGAACGCCCCTTTTTCTCATTGCCAGACTCAATATGCCACCCGCTCTTGCTGTGACGTCATCTACAGAGCAGGAGTCCACTTCCCCGCATACACAGTGTGGATAAAGGCATGTAAAACTATTATTTTGATCATTTAAATGGGTGTTTTTGTTGCCGTGGTCAATGCTTACTTCAAAACTGATACGATTAAATTTGAGAGCAAAAAATACATATAAGGTAAAATAATCACTTCCCTGCTCCTCCATCTCCATAGTTTGTTTCCTCATGCTCTTTCAGCATTTCCTCAAACATCTTAGAAAAAACATCAAAAGAAGAGGACTACTAAAATAGAATACTAGAGGCTTACCTTGTCTTTCTCAATTTTTTTCTTCATTTGTCCACATATTCTGACTCAGTCTTTCTCCCCTCGAGGGTGCTCTTTAATTTGGGATCGCATTTGACTTTAGTCTTTTACGTTTTTTCCATCCAAACTTAGACCAAAACCCTTTTGTTGGAAATCAGAATCATTGAACACTCCTCTCGTTTGGCCCGTCCCATTTTATGTGAGTCAATTTAACTTCCTCATATTTTCATCAATTGGAACTGTATGCAGGCTGACCCATTCTTTAGTTGTATCGCTACTGCCTGCAGCAATGCATCTGGCAGACATATTCGATAATTCCTTCAAATTATGCATTGAAATATTATGATTCGGGATAAAGATGCCACCAAAACCCATACTATGCAGTATAAAATTGCCTCCAGTCTTCTGTAGGTGACGTCAGCAGGCTGATGCAGACACATTTTGTAGCTAAAAGTTGGCGTTCCAAAATGTGCTGAAATTCTTTAAAAACCAAGCTTAAAATCACTACTGTGTCTATTTAGGATATAATTTTACCTGTAGACATTATTTTTAGGTCATATTAGAGGTGGCCTTTGAATAACTAATTATCTTTTTTTTTGTCATCCTCTTAATATAAATCAACTTGTATTAACATTAAAGTACAAGAAGTTACAGTAATTTCAGTGCTGAGCAAGCCCTAAGCTCCCCGCACATCAGCGTATATACAGTACATCCAGAAAATATTCACAGCGCGTCACTTTTTCCTCATTTTGTTATGTTACAGCCTAAATCCAAAATATAATGCATTCATTTTTGTGCTCAGAATTCTACAGACTATACCCCACAAAGGGTTTTTAATTGTTTTTGCTAATGTATCGAAATTTAAAAAAAAAAAAAAATCACACATGCACAAGTATTCACAACCTTTGCTCAATACTTTGTTGGTGCACCCTTGGTAGGAATTACAACCTCAAGTCCTTTTGAACACGATGCCACACGCTTGGCACACCTATCTTAGAGCAGTTTCGCACATTCCTCTTTGCCTATTCCTCTTTGCTGCACTTTTCAATCTCCATCAGGGTTGATGGAAAGCGTTGGTTTTCATCCTGGATGTCTCTGTACATTGCAGAAAAAACGACCCCACAGCATGATGCTGCCACCACCGTGCAGCTCAGTAGGGATGGCATTGCCTGGTTTCCTCCCAACATGACGCCCGGCATTCACGCCAATTCAACCTTTGTCACGCCAGACCAGAGAATTTGGTTTCTCATTGTCTGAGAGTCTTCCAGGTGCATTTTGGCGTTTTTTTTTTTTTTTTTTACTAAGAAAGGGCTTCCATCTGGCAACTATACCATACAGGTCCTGATTGGTGGATTGCTGCTGAGATGGTTGCTCAAAGATAGGTGTGCCAAGCTTGTGGCATCGTATTCAAAAATACTTGAGGCTGTAATTGCTGCCAAAGGTGCATCAACAAAGTATTGAGCAAAGGCTGTGAATACATGTGATTTTTTATTTTTAATACCTTTGCAAAATTGTCATTATGCAAAAGTGTGAGTAGAATTGTGAGGAGAGAAATGGATTCATTTCATTTTGGCATAAGGCTGTAACATAACAAAATGCGGAACAAGTGAAGTGCTGTAAACACTTTCCAGATGCACTGTATATATCAGGGAGTTGGCAACCTTAAACACAAGCATGTAAAGACTTAAGCATAAGTTGGTGCTGTTACCTGAGGCAGAGCCAAACCCAGCGCGAGGGCTCCCACCAGTAACAGATGGGACTCGATCCACAACACGGCTCCGTCTGCACAGCCTACTGGGTAGATTGACTTGTTTGCCTCCAGGTAGTCCAGGGCTTGCACCCCAAAGCCGCACATAGTGTTGATTACTGCCTGTGTGCCAGAAGACAAACAAAGGCAGTAACTCTTTCCTCAAGTGAAAATGACACTGTGGGATGCCTCCGCTTGTGTCATTCTGCACTGACAAGTATATTAACTGTAGTGACGGCCGGTAGAAGGCTTTGTAAAAGCGTGTATACTGTAGAGAATTGGAATAGAAAGAGAGGAAAGAAAATGACAGCAGAGAAACTGGGAAAATGCAGCAAAGGTTCACGTTCATTTGATGTGACATGCAGGGACTAACAAGTACCAGAGGCACCAGTGCAGTAGCAGTCCACGGCCAGTGGGTAGCAGCACTGCATCAATGCTTCCAGGGTTTGATCCATTGATTTTCCAGTCATGTAAAAAAGGGCTGCTGTGATCCGTTTTCCTGGTAGCTTGATATATATTCAATAACGGTGTGATGGATCTACATGCCCTCTTTAGTTTTCTGACTACGTGAAGGTAAAAAGGAGCTGCCAGTCGTGGCGTCTCAGCATTGCATTTTGTGCAGGGGTCACGTGACGTACCTGTGTGAGAATATGTTTAATCGTGCACGCACCGGCCTTTATTTACTTATATATTATATGTGTGCCGACACACAACCGTCCCTGCACGCAATATTTCCTGCACGGGCAGATGTTGGTGTTTATTGTGGCTAGATAAAATACTGAACCTGGAGGCTAAAGCAGGAATTACTGCCACAGCAAAGCAAGATGAGTAGATCAGCGCTCATAAAGTGGACCTCAGGGTTGCACCATGTTTGTGTTGCCAGCAGCAGTGGTTTCTTCAATTATCAGCGTGTGCTCCGTCAAAAATTATTATTGTGAAGCCGCATCTTTAAAGGAATCTGTCCTGATAACTGTCACTTAACTTGTGCAACATCGAATTAAATTACAGGACAAAACCTAATACGTTCTACACACCGACATTAACACTACGCGGATGATTAGGGCTTTTGCTGATTGTCCACGTGGTCGTCATGCTTTGCAGGTGTTTGACTGAATAAGCTCATCTGTGTTTCTGCTAAACTTTTATTCAGCGGTGAGTCAACATGTCTTTTAATTTGGTTTAGCATCTTCAAGGCCATGTCCATTCAAAAGCCCATAAAGATAATTGCTAATTTAGCCTGGCGTTGAACGCCATCATCATGACAGATTTATGGGCTTATTTCTAAAACGCAATTTAGGTTTATATTGTGACCGAACCTTTTCTCCAAAGATAACGTGTTTAAAGAACATTTGTTTTTGCCAATAAATGTTTTGTTTACTTTCTCATTTGATGCCATAGCGACATAACAGTTTTGAATTCAATCAAACACTTTTCTTTCCCTTTTGACCTTTCAACCTCTTTTTTTGTTGTTTTTTTTACATTTTTCTAGGAACTTTGGATGTTATCCGCAATATAAAAACATGACTATTGAACATACTAAATTGAACGCAATTGTAGTTGTCAATGTAGTGTTTTTGTTTGTTGTGTATACATGATTATTTATAGTAAAACAAAATCTTTACACAACTTGTAATACATTATTTCTTAATATCTAATCATAGATGTACTTTAATTGCATTGTTGTTGGTTCGGTGCCTTATGCACAGCACACTCCCATAATCTACTTCAGGTTACTAAGATTAATACAGTACAGTAAACCCTCGTTTATCACTGTCGATTAGTTTCAGGCCTGTGGTAAATGAGATTCTGCAAAGTAGTAATTGTATATTTTCATAGCTAGAGCAAAAAAAAGATCGAAATGTGACCACAAACCAAAATCGTGTTTAGGGCCCTGGCTACGAATGTTTTATTCATTCCTTCAACAAGAGAGAAACATTGTGCATATTTGCATTTGTTAGACAGAAGCAGTAGAAAGTAAACATTCACACCACTCAGTAGCAATCAATCAATTTAAAGCAGCAGGAACATCATTGAAGGAGTACTTCATTTGCTTCTCGTTTCTCTAAAGTAGGGCTATTCAACAGGCAACCCGGGGCCCAAATCTATAACAGAGCAGCCCGCAAGTTCAGTTCAAAAAATTTAAAAGAAACTAACATTTTTTCTGCTGATTTCTAAAGAACACTAGAGCACTGTTATATACCAGTACATGTCATGTACCAGTTATATAACAGTGATTCTCAAACTGTGGTACGGGTACTATTAGTAGTTTGCAGGCTCCATCTAGTGGTATGCCAAAAAAATCACTTAAATAAGTGATTAGTGTTTATTTTTTATTTTCAAACACAGTGTTACTGTTCAAACTGTGTGTAATGTTACAGTGGTCGAAAATATTAACCATACTTGTTAAAACCCCTGCCTTGTTTTTTAATGAATACCTAGGCCTGCAATGCTATTGTATATTTATGGTGGTGCTTGGAGAGCCAAGTGTTTTCTGGTGGTACTTGGTGAAAAAAGTTTTAGAACCATTGCTGTAGAGGATCTTTGACTAGCTTTTTGTAGTAGGACCTTAAAAACAGCAAAGCACTCTTGTTGCATACTGTATGATCGAACTTTGTGTCTTTTAATGCAACCAAACAAAAAATATTTGCAAACACAAAAGTGTTTGCAAATAGGGATGTCCAATAATGGCTTTTTTGCCGATATTCCGATATTGTCCAACTCTTAATTACCGATACCGATATCAACCGATACCGATATACACAGTCGTGGAATTAACACATTATTATGCATAATTTGGACAACCAGGTATGGTGAAGATAAGGTCCTTTTTAAAAAAAATAATAAAATAAAATAAGATAAATAAATTAAAAACATTTTCTTGAATAAAAAAGAAAGTAAAACAATATATAAACAGTTACATATAAACTAGTAATTAATGAAAATTAGTAAAATTAACTGTTAAAGGTTAGTACTATTAGTGGACCAGCAGCACACACAATCATGTGTGCTTACGGACTGTATCCCTTGCAGACTGTATTGATATATATTGATATATAATATAGGAACCAGAATATTAATAACACAAAGAAACAACCCTTTTGTGTGAATGAGGGAGGGAGGTTGTTTAGGTTGGTACACTAATTGTAAGTGTATCTTGTGTTTTTTATATTGATTTAAAAAACAAAACGATACCGATAATTAAAAAAAACGATACCGATATTTTACGATATTACATTTTAAAGCATTTATCAAGCAAATCTCTATTTGCAAAGAAACAAAACAAATGATTTGCATAAAAAAAGTTTTGCAAGTAGTAAAAAAAAAGTTTTTAACCAACAATTGATTGGCAAACAAAACTTTAAGAAAAAAAAATTATTTGGGAATTTACTGCAAATTTCAGGCTAATAATTGCAGTACATTCTTAACATTTACTGTAATCTATTGCAAAATAACAATTGATTGCTATTAATTGCTAATTTTTACAGCCGTGTGTTGTATTATTACAGTACATTTTGATGACAGTATTTTACTGTGAAAAAATACTGTTGAATGCTGTGAAATCCTGGTCTTTTTTTTTTTTACGGTGCTTGTATTTATATTTTTATTTTAAATTCATTATTTCATCCTTTTTCCAGGTAAAGACGCTAACAAGAAGAGCTCTGCTCTCAATACTACAGTTTTCGACTAAATTTAGAGCTTCCGTACCACTGATTGTGATCACAGCTACATGATAGCTTGCTAACATATTCGACTTGAACCAACGCTAGCATAAAGCTGTTACCTAGGAACCTGAAGCTATACAACAAAACCCTGAGAGTGTGGACACATCTTAAGGGTATCTGATCACACAGAGTGACCTCGAAGACAAAGCTCTGACCAGCACAAGGCACAACAATTGTGGAAATACAGTTACAAGTGCCGCTAGCCGTCGGAGCGAACGACACCAACGTCTTTCAGTTGGACGCTTAGCAACCACGATGGGATGCAGTCCACAGAACAATGTCAGGCAAACACATATGGGCTCACAGATTGAATTGCCAGAAACAGATGACCCTGTCAATTATCTACAATCAAATGTAGAAAATCATCAATTACAGAACAAGAAAGAGAGAAGGGAATATCATAATGATATAAGATAGTTCAGAGAAGAAATGAAGAGTCTGAGAGAGGACAACACAAAGATGCTGCTAGAATGCAACATTGCGCCAACAGTTGAATTCCAAGCAACAATATAACACAGATCTTGAGGACATCAGTGATCTGTAGAATATCAAAGAGGAGATGGCAGCATTGCGCCAATAGTTGAATGCCAGGCAATAGTATAACATTAATCTAAGTAACTACAGTGTTATGGAAAACATCAAAGTGGAGACGGATCAGTTTACAAGACAGAGTGACATGCAGTTAACAACAGAAGAGAACCAAACTACATGGATGCTGCTTCAACAGAGCAACAAGTGGTCAACTTTCTGAACTCAAAGATAATTTATCGTCGTGTGCATTCCACTAAATAGTACAAACAACACCACGGCGGCAGTCATCATCGTAAAGCTTGCCAACAGGAAATCCAAAATGGCATTGCTGAAACAGGGAAAGCAGCTGAAGAGTTTAAATGTGTACAAGAACGAGCACCTCACTAAATGCAATGCTGACATCGCCAAGAATGCACGCGATTTGAGGAAGCGGGGAAAAATTCAGGGAACTTGGAGCACCAATTGCAAGAGTACCTGTTGTCCCAGACATCAAGGATCTGGACAGATATTAAAATTGACAGCACTTCGACAGCAACGTCAACGATAATGGAGTCTGGCGGAAAACAAACCTCTTCGCATCAGGCCCGCAAACGGGTATAATACGGCTCACGAGATGAGTTTGCCAAGTGTAAAAATTTGCTGCATTTTTAAATGAAAGAAACTGCTGTTCTAAATGTGTCCACTGGATGTCGCAATAGCATATCTGTTAGGCAAGCAAATGTACACATCAAAGCGGGGCTGCGGCTCCTTCCCTCGACCCAACATAAAAAAGCTTCCGTTTTACATCTCCTGCTTCAAACACATCGTGCTTTGGCACCCTCATTTTCACAAAATGTTTCTGTCAGAAAAAGACAAAAGTGGACACAGAGTGCGTAGTGTTCCAAGAAATTAAAAATAAACCCTTCTCCTATTAATTTGTGGGAGTAAATAAGAAACCACCTATCTTTGAAGAAAACCTTCCAGAAGGACAACTATCTTTCCACCAATCAGGCTTGTATAGTAGAGTGGCCAGACGGAAGCCATATCTTAGTAAACAGTTTGCCAAAATAAACCTGAAATACTGTCTGACCATGAGAAACAGAATTCTCTGGTCTGATGAGACAAATATTCAACTCTTTGGCAAGAATGCCAGGCATCATGTTTGGAGGAAAACCAACACTTCTCATCCAACCTGATGGAGCTTGAGAGGAATGGGCAAAAGTGCCTAAGATAGGTGTGCCAAGCTAGTGGCATTGTACTCAAAAAGACTTGAGGCTGTTATTGTTGCCAAAGGTGCATCAACAAAGTATTGATCAAAGGCTGTAAGACAACAAGATGTGGATAAAGTAAAGTGTTGTGAATACTTTCCGGATGCAGTGTATTTCATGGATTAATCCTGGGACCAAACTTGTTCAATCTCTGTATACTGTAAGTGACATTTGTAAAGTAACAAAGGACTTAAAGTTATTAATATTTGCTGACGCGTTTAGGAAAGAACACACAGAGCTAATACAAACAGAAGAAATGAACAAATTAAAGTGATGTTTGCACTTTAGAAAATGGATGTATAGATGGATGGTTTGAAAAAAAAAGAAGACTATCTTTAAATCAAATGCCATTTGATAACAGCAGAAGAGAAAGAGAAGTGCAAATGCAAATAGACATTGACAGGGAAGTCAAAACTCAAGGTGTAATAACAGACAAAAAAATGAACTGGAAATCTCATGTAAAAAATATACAACATAATGTGGCAAGAAATACGTCATTAATGAACCAAGCTAAATATGATTTGGATTTGACGCCATTTTCAACTTTAAAAAGGAACAATTACACGTATTTTCAACCATTTTTTTTATTTACACCCTGACTCTCTGAATTCTATTAAGTCACTTTGGGAGTGACTTTGACTTAAGAGTGACCCTGACTGAGGAGAACTGGAGTAGAGTTCATAAGTCTTGTATTTGTGCTAGACACAGCCTTATTCAATGCAAGCTAATACATCGTATTTATTATACCAATGTACAGCTGGCTAAGATGTATGACGGAATATATCGGTGTTATAGACTTAGACTTCTTTTTATTGTAATTCAAATTTGAACTTTACAGTACAGATAAGAACGGAAATTTGTTGCATTAGCTCGTTGTAGTGCAGGATAAAAGAGCAATAATGTGCAGATATAAATAAATATATTACTGTACGGATAAATATATTGCCCTTTTGCATATGCATCCACTTTTATGGATATATGTTATATTGTCTTTATATTCCAGCGAGTTAATCCGTTTTTGGGGGGGAATTGGGGGGATTATTATGATGCGTTCAAGAGTCTTGTGGCCTGACGGAAGAAGCTGTTACAGAACCTGGAGGTTCTGCTACGGAACCTCTTTCTAGAGTCCAGCAGTGAAAACAGTCCTTGGTGGGGGTGGGAGGAGTCTCTGCAGATTTTCTGAGCCCTGGTCAGGCAGCAGCTTTTTATGTGGTTGGTGCCAAAAGTCTCCAGGTAACTTACAGGTAATACGTATATTTTGGCTTTGTCCATCCCTGTGCTGTTTTTGGACTAACATTTTTAATACCATGTCTTTGGTTATTGGCGAAAAGATCGTACCAAATCCTCTCAGCATACTATTTGGAGTAGCCTCTCTGTCATATTTTCTTAGAAAATCCCCCCAAAAACTTGGAAGCATTTACTACTTTGTTGGCTCGAAGACTCATTGTGTTAAATTGGAAGGCTGCAGCGCCTCCCTGCCACACCTGCTGGATTAGAGATATTCTTTGTTTCCTTAAATTGGAGAAAGTTAGGCTGACATTGAACGGTTGTTCTGTGAAGTTCCAGGAAGTATGGGTTGGTTTTGTAAAATATGTAAAAGAGACTGCTCTCCAATGTAATTCCAATGGAAAAGTACTTAAAGGGTAGATCATTGACGAGCCTTTTGTCTGCTTTTGTGTATTGCTGCTCTGTGTTGGAGACACTAAGGAGTGCAGTTGTCTGTGTTTAATGCCACTATTAGCCTGTACTTATTTGACTGATGCATGTTTTTTTAAATTGTTATTTCATTTTATCTTATATATAATTTTTGTGGGTTAGTTTGGGGGAGAAAAAATAACATTTGACATGCTATTAATTGTATTTCTGGACTGCATAAGTCAAAAAGTCCAATAAACAAATATTAACAAATAAAAGAATGAAATTCAGTGATTTGGTGCATTTGCAAACAGCAAACTATGACCTGCTACCCACAATTCTTCTTAACAAAATAGGAGAAATATAACCTTAGAGAAACATTTTATTTCAAACATTTGTATGCACGTACAACACTTAAAACCTTTAGTATATCAGTATGTAAAGTTCAATTATGGAATGGATTAAACAAGGAAATCAAACAATTTACTAAATACAGTCCAGTCTAAGAAACTGTTTAAACTCAAAGTGTTTGCAAAGTACGAAGAAGAAGAATCTTGATAAATATCTTGAGCCTTATCAAAAAATTAGATGATCTTATCTCATAATGAGAACCATAGGTCACGTAATAATTTATTTATGACAACTTTATTTATTGTTTATTTATGTATTTAATAATTATACATTTTATTTATCACTCTGGTGTTTCTAATATATTACAAACAAATATGTTAATAACTGGTATTATATAAAAATGGCGAGGATTAATAGAATAGAATAGAGTTTTATAATTTTTTAATAAGAGTTTAATAAATCATCTCCGCTTCCTCCTACTCCTTTTCGGACATGCAAAAAAAAAGAAAATATGTGATGTTCTACATAGGAAATGAATGCATGTTAAAAACTGACATAACTATAAGCTTAATCATTTTGTTTGGTTGCATAAAATACACAAATGTATCTCCTTAGCTGAATAGACTGCTGTAGCGAAGGGATTATTATGGCTCCATTAATCATTTTGCGATGCAGTCTGTTGAAAATGATGGAAAGCGCCACTCTACATATAAACTGACACTGTGGTCAAAGTAGGAATTGCCACTAAACACATTTTAAGATATTCAACACTGTACTGTGGATAGTGCACCGCCCCAATTTGGCACGTTTCATGTGTCAGGTAAACCATGACAAATGGGGCCATATGAATAGCCTTCCTAGATAAATTATTTTATCCAAATGTAATAACGCTGACAAACATCAAATGTCCGCTGCAGAGGGCACTGGTTTTCAGGAATATACCAAATAAAAATGATAGTGAAGGGAAAAGTTATGGCCAATAAAACAATTTAGTTCAATATCATTGCTCTATGGAATGTTTGTCACTTTCTCTCAAGAAGATGCTGTGAGTCAAGTAACAGAGTGCATGTGCGTGCTTCAAGATGGACCCAACCTTCGCACCTTTCATACATCTCACAGGCTCGCTGAGGCCGCCGTGAAAAGCGTGTTACTCATCCGTGAAAGACAGATCACCTTGAAACTCAATTAGCTCTTCCATTACTTTGAGACAATGCAGTCGGGCAATTATGAGTCTGCGAGGAAGTTGAGGTCGTTTTCGGAACTTAACTTTAAAGCGTGAGGCTGTTTTATTCATTTGCCCATTTGATGGGGACGGCACTCACCTCTCCAGGAGTGGGAGGGCAGCAGGAATAGGGAACGGCGCAGCGCTCTGAGCTGGGGTTGGCTTTAGAACAATTGAAGTACAGGTTCCAGGACCAGTCTGTGTAGTTGTTCCATCCACAACACTGAAACTGTAGAAGGGCATCCACATGCAGTATTTAGAAATATGGAGTGTGCGATGGGGTGCCAGTGTGGATCAGGACAGCCCAAACATTTTGCCTCCAAGGGGCCAAAGTGAAAATGTGCCAAAGGCAGCAGTTTGAAGAAGAGGTGTCCCAATAGAATTTTTTTCACTTCCATAGACTAACGACCA